>NC_053042.1:19381078-19690367 GCF_003473485.1 Medicago truncatula
GCTAATTGCACCTGCTGATCGCACGGTGATCCTTACATGCGGGGTCTTGTTAATACAAAGGTAATAGTAACATAAATTTTATATTGGCTTTCCAGTGTTTCCCAAGGCAATGAAGGCCAAGGTAACCTTAGGTCTGCACATCTATGAATCTAAGGACACTCATAGCACACCCTCTCTCCGCTTTCTTAGTAGTTCTACAAACGGGAAGTCGTAATCTACGTCTAACTTACTAAGGGTTCCAAGAGAATGGTGTTATTAGGTTATAGCTTTAAGTTGGACAGCTAGGTGCTTGTTTCCCTAATTACTAACCAGTTAATTCCTAGCTTTGGTAAGGCACCGCCTGACCCAATGGGTTCTAGCCACTGGGTGTCTACGTCTAGGGTCAACAATTATTATATCTTCGGCTAGTTAATAATTACTTACTTTCTAGATAGATAGTTATCAGTAAAGGGATATAAATATAAAGATATAAGTATTCAGTTATTGATAGCAATATTAGGTCATGTTACAACCTAAGTACCTAGTCTAGGGTTGCACCTCTCACAGAAATAAAACTACTTCCTAATAAAACTTAATAGCGAACAAAATAATAAATAAAATAAAATAAACGACATACTATATTAAATAAATTTACAACAAAAATATACAGAGGTTCATCTTAGAACTCTAACCTAAAAAGATTTAGTTACACATGGTAACTAAAAAAAAATACTAAAGATAAAAACATACCCTAGAAAATCAAGGAGAAGATAGAAACTCTCCCGAAGCTCCAAAGTCTCCTTTCTCTTGAACTGCCATAGTTCTGAACGAGAAATTATGAATTAGGAAGGCGGGTATATATAGTGAGAGTTTCTTCCTGGGTTAGAGCTAAAAGTGTGGGCTTTACCCAAAATAATAACAGGAAAAGACGTTTGTGCCTCGCATTTTCAGATGCACGAGGCACATTGCTAGTGTGCCTCGCGCATGAGAGAGGAAAAAACCATGCCCTAGGCGTATGAACAGTGCCCTAGGAGCATGGATGCTTCTCTATGTGCTAGGCACATGATTCATATGCTAGGCGCATGCCATCTCCTTCCTGGGCCCAAATTCTCTGATTTTATGTCGTTTCAAGTCTTTGTGTTCAAATAACTTGCCCCAGGACTTGGGAACATAATTCCTCCTATTTGTTAGTCTTCTAAGGCCTCTTGTTTATTCTCTTCTTCCTTGAATCTTCACAATTCTTCAGATGTTCTTGATTTTCCAATTTGCATGATTTCTTCGTGAAGTACTTCAAAAACCCCCTTAAATTGCTATGTTTTGGGAAAATCAGAATTACAGACTCAAATATGGAAAACATTACAAAAGTCCTGAAATCATAGGTAATCGTTCTAATACTCCTCCTTTTTGCTGCTAAGACCTAATTAAAGTAACTGAAAAACATGCTAAGAAGAACCTAAGATGACCTGTCATCAGCAGGACATCCCCAAACCTCCGACATTCGTATGTGCTATGTGTGATAACCAGGTTGTGCAGGCTTTCCTCTATTATCGTGTTCACACCATTCAACAAGATTAATGGGGTCAACAAGTGGACGTACCATGACAGTACGAAAACGGTTATATGATCTGGTACAAGATTACTACATTTCGTTTTCTTTATTATTAGAATCGACCAATATTAATCTTTAACCTAATAATTATTTGGAATTGATGAAAAAACACTTCAAATAATTACATCGAGCCAATAAGGAAAAGTGATATATGACGGATAAATTCAAATTCTTGATAATATATCATGTTTTTATATAGTTGCAATGAAGCTTAATTATTATTGAACAACATTTTATTTCATATAGAAGAATAGCTCAAATATTAAAGCTAATCATTAATTAAGTACACAACAACAATCATGATACTTCGGCGGTGGACTGCATTCCCCTCTCGTATAGCCTTTGTGTTTACAATCGATATCACAAAAATAATTCCCTGGACATGCACCGATACAACGGATACGTACGATATTTCTACATTCACCGTTGTGTATTCCTAATTAGAAGAACATTATTAGTGCATTTATATATAATATATAAAAGGAATATTATTAGTGTACATAATAAGATAATATTAGTGTGCACATACCTCCAGCAAACACAAGAAGAGCGATGAAGGCTGCAATGAAAAAATTTCGATTTTGAGCCATTTCTTTGTATCTTCTTGATATACTAATGAACAAGTTCACCTTGTTTGTGTGAATATATATGTGTGTCTAAAAGAGCATGATAATTAATAATATTAAAGTTTTGTCTAAAAGTAAAAGATAAACAATACTATACATTAGGATTCTGTCAAAGATATAAGGATATTTGAGTTACTTTGGAATCTCATAAACAATAACAATAGTAATATTTTGTCCTACGTCAAGAATAAATAATAGTAATTTTGTATTTTGTAATGAATTATAGCTATCTTTCTGTCATTCCTTGCAGCACGTGGCTTCTTGCATCTACTATTTATAAATTCTACTTCAATTTTGAATATATATATACAACTTATTTTATAACAAAATAATATTTTTGAAAATTGTCGCATTAAAAGATTAATAAACTTTAAAACCAAAAGTTTTATAAAATAATAATAACCGAAAAGGAAAAAACAAAATGTATAAATAGGCATGTCCTTTAAAATGACTTGTGTTTATTTGAAGGTAAGAAATTACATTTCTTAGAATGATATCTCCAGGAATGTATTTTTAGGAATAACATTCCTACCCATGTGTTTGGTAAAAAAATTAGATATTTTGAGAATGTTTTAGAAATTATTTAATTCAAAAAACAAAAATGAAAATAAATGCGAGTGTTGGTCGAAAGTTATGGCAAGTTGACTTCTATTCCCATGAGAATGTTAGATTCACATCATTTAAGCATGAGAATAACAATAGAAGAAATCATGTGTAAATAACATTACTCAAAACATAACATTCATATGCATGGGAACAAATTTTCAAAACTTGAAACAAACATGAGAATGTTGCATTTCAAATTTCACATTCCCGATAATCATATTACAAACCTTGAAACAAACACACCCTTATGTTTTATCCCCTATCAATAAAACTTAAGAAAACAAATTGCTACTAATAATACATTTCCATCTTCTAATTAGACATGTTCAAAACCAAACAACCTAATATAAAAACCGTAAACCAAACCAACCCAAAATAAAACCGCAAAAAGCGCATTCGATTTGAATTATGGTCATTTTTTTTTACTCAACTGCATATTTTGATTTGGTTTGAGGTTTTTATTTTACCAACCGAACCAAATCAAACCAAACCACAACATAAGAAAAACACTAATTAAATATATGTCACCTAGACCAATACTAATAAAAACTCAATGAAAACTTTTATAAAATGACATATTTTTTCTCTTGATAAGTTTTTTCTTTGTTTTCTTCAACATTAAGGGCATGCTCCAAAGAAGCCTGAGAAACTTGTTCTTGCTGCATAAGATGATCAGAATGACCATTTGTATCTATGTTAGTTTGAATTTGGTCAAGCTTTTCAGTTGCACTCTTAACCAAATCATGCACATTCCCAAAAGTATCTTTGTTCCATTGCTTGAGCACAACTTTCAAGTTTTTAAGCTTCTGACTGAGAATATACATTGGGCAACCCAATACTGAATTATTCCAACTATTCTTAATGATGTTATGACAATCTGAATGAGCCACCCACATTTTCATGAATTTAAATTGGGAAGCAAATTGAATATCCTCATTTCTGAACTCCAAGAGAATAGGAAAATGATCTGACTTATGTTTGGTGAGAGTAGAACAAGTAACCTGATTACAGTCATTGAACCATTTTTTATTACAAATAGCTCTGTCCAGTCTCCTTTGTATATGGAATCTTCCTCTCCTTCCATTGGACCAAGTGAAGGTTGCACCTCTAGTGGGAATATGGATAAGATTGGCAGTATTAGACCAAGCTTGGAAATCTTGTATTGGAGTATTTGTGGGTCTGAAGTTACTTTTTTGTTCATGTGCCCCTAATATAGTGTTAAAGTCTCCTATCATGCACCAGTGCAACAAATACAGCTGCCTTCTTTTGATGTAACATGTTGAAGCATATACAGCTGCAATACCATAAGTTTTACCATTCAAAGGAACATGAAATGCAACATGTTGGTTATCAGTTGACACTATAGTCGGATTGAGGTCTTTTTTACAGAAACACCAGAGGTTAGGGGACAAGTTTCCTCTATTATTAATACCAAAAAGTTTATAACCAAGTCTGTGTAACCAAAACATAGAGAACTTAGAGATTTTTAACCAGGGTTCAACTATACAAAAAATGTCAGGTTTATGAGAAACTAGAAGCTTTTTTAGGGCCAATTTAGTAGGGGAGTTGGCTATCCCTCTAAGATTCAAGAACAAACACTTCATTTCAAGGATGTGGATGCTCCAACCCTTGATCTGATGGGGTAATTTCTTTTCACAGCAGCAGCTTTTTGAGATTTCTTGGCACTTTTAGATAGAACTTTCTGAAAACCATCGTTATCAACCAATTGAGGCACCATATTAGGGACGGATGTAGAGATCACCTGATTAATCAGTGGCAGATTGGTTCATTGTGCAACAATAATTTCCTGATCAGCATTATTGACCTCCTCATTAGCTAAATTAGCCCAAGACCTATGAAGGAAATCCATGTCTTTTTGCACCAAATCATCGTGATTAATGGAAGCAAGGCTTGGAACTTACATCCACCAATTGTTGTGTAGCTTCAACAAATGAACCATCTGTTTCAGCATCACTACTATTAACCTCATCATCATCCTTGAAAACTTCATTATTGTCTTGTGCTTTATGCTGATTATCAACAAAAGCGGCCTGGTGTGCATCAATAGCTTCATTGATCTCTATTTCTAATTCAACATCAGCAGGGGATCTGTTACTTGAACTGAAAACCTCATGGACAACCTCAGGAATTTTTTCTTTTGGAACAAAAATCTGCTGAGGCTTAGAATCAATGATCACAGGTTGTTTACCTTTGTTCTCTTTCAATCTTTTGCATATATCAACATAGTGACCAGTGCAATGACAATAAGTACAAAAATCCGGGAGATTTTCGTACTCAAAATCCACAAAGAAAGCGAAACCCTTTCTTTCAACAAGAACTCTATATCTCAGATCTCGACTTAAATCCAAATCCACTAAAACCCTAACAAAATGACCAAAAGATCTTTCTATTTTAGGTTTATTAGTAATAGAATCAGTGCATATAGGAGTACCTACACTTGAAGCAATAGCAAATAGTATTTTCTTTCTCCAATACTCCTGTGATAATCCAAAGATACGAAGCCAAACCTGAGCAGTTTTTTGTTGTTGCATGCTAGGGTTAAAGTCTGAAGCCCAAGCAAAAAGCTTCGATACACCTGGATTCAAATCCCATGACCCCATAGATCTAACCCTTCTCAAGTCCTCCAAGGAAGAAAAAGTGAAATCATAAAAACTCTTTCCTATTGATGTTACTACCCATCTCCCAATGGACTTCCATAGCACTGACAGCTTAGAACGCAAGTTATCAATAGTAATCAGACTTGACCCTTTTAGCCAAATAATCCTCCCGTGCAAACTGAATTTGGATTCTTCCATTCCAACTTCATATTCATCATCTGGGATAGCAATAGCAAAGTGATCGCCCTCATCAACATCAAATTTAATGTTTTACTACATTTAAACTTCTTTATGATTTTTTATTTATTTTCCTTTATTATTAGAATCATTAACTTTAAATAATTCTTTTGATTTGATAATTAAAAACACATCAAAAAAATTCATTTCAACAATAGCAGTACTCTAATTGAAATTATAAAAAAATTCAACACAACATATCAATCCCCTCATATATAATATTGTACTTATTGTTGTGGGATATTTCCTATTTGATTGAGATTTTTTTTTTTAATTAAAATTTAAAATAGTAATATCAAAGAATAAAATAGTAAATAAAATATTTTAAATGAAGGGTAAAAAAGGTAATGTAATATAATAAGATTATCTTCGTTCTTTAAAATAAAGATTTAATGTTTCACTATATTCCTTTTTTTACAACAGTACTAATTTCAACTTCTTTATTATTATTATTTGATTATTATTATTATTATAATCGACCAATATTAATCTTTAACTTTATATATTTATTTGGAGTTGATGAAAAAACTCTTCAAAAAGTTACATCTAAACAATAAGGAAAAGCGATATGTGATGGATAAATTCAACTTTCTCGATAATATATCATGTTTTTTATTTAGTTGCAATGAAGCTTAATTATTAAAGAGCAATATTTTATTTCATAAAGAATAGCTCAAATATTAAAGCTAATCATTACTTAAGTACACAACAACAATCATGATAATCCGGCGGTGGACCGCATTCCCCACTCGTATAGCCATTGCGTTTGCAATGATCTTTACAAGCACTAGACCCATATAGACAGTCACCGATGCAGGCGATACGTACGACATTTCTACATTCAATGTTGAGTATACCTAATTAGAAGAACATTATTAGTGCATTTATATATATAATAAGAATACTATTAGTGTGGGTAGAGAAAAAACTTTCAGACTTATATGTTAATTGTCCACATACCTTCTGAAAATACAAGAAGAGTAATCAAGACTGCAATGAAAAACTTTCGATTTTGAGTCATTTCTTTGTATGTTCTTGGCATACCAATGAACAAGTTCACCCTGTTTGTGTGAATATATACATGTGTGTATGCATAAAATAAATTTTCTCAAAAGCATGATAATTAATACTAATAAAGTTTTTTAAAAGGTAAGAGATAAACAATAATAAAAATAAGGATTCTGTCAAAGATATAAAGATATTTACGTCACTTTGCAATCTCATCTCATCTCATAAACAATAACAGTTGTAATGTTGTCTTTCCTCATTAATAAATAATAGATATTTTATTTTGAATATATATATATATATATATATATATATATATATATATATATATATATATATATATGTGTGTGTGTGTCTGTTTGCTACATTTTGTTAAAACAAATAGTTCTAACAAGATGTCTTAACATGTTGGTACCACATCAAAACGTGCCTTGTTCCTCTTTCTTGAAGATCAAGTTAAAACCTAAAGATTCCTGAATATTCTCTGAAGATTTATTTCGCGTGAAGAATTAACCAAGAAGCGTGTTTCTTTAAGCAGAGTTAGACGATTTATATTTAGCTTAGTCCATAAGAATGTTGTTGCAACATTTAAGGAAAAATTTGATCTGCGTCAGAATATTTGTGCTGAAATCTCGTGATTCAACTGATGATTAGCCAGATTTCTGCATCAATCCCATTCTGCATTCAGGCTATATAAAGGAAGACTAAAGACCTAATTGATCACTAAAGCCGTCATTTAGGGTTTTAGTCTGTTCTTTGTTATTTGTGAGCCACTCTTGTATCACGTTGATGCATATAGCTGGACTTTGTAGATGAGTTGTAATTCTTATAAATCACTCGAGGCTTGTAATCACGAGTTGATTCTTAGGATTAGGAGAGCGTCTCCATTTTTTTTTATCACTATAAGGAGAGCGTCTCCATTGTTGCAAGGTTTAGAGGATCAAACCAGTGCTCACGATACCAATTGTTGGAACAAGGTTATGATTTTATGTTGATTTTAAAAGAATGAAGAGAGAGAGAGAGAGAGAGAGAGAGAGAGAGAGAGAGAGAGAGAGAGAGAGAGAGAGAGAGAAAGAGAGAGATATTAAGGTTTTGAGAATAATGAGAGGGAGTATTATTGCTTTTCTCAATTTCAGTTACATAGCATTGCATAAGCATATGCTTTTATAGGCATTTGTTTGTTACATTGGATAGCTTAGCATACAAGTAATCTACTAAGCAAAACCCTAACCACTTTATTAACTAACTAATCAGTGTTAACAACCTAGTAACAAACTGAACTAACTTCTAACAAAACTAATACACCCCTACGGGTATATAGTCTAAACTTGAATTAACACATTCCAACAAGTTTAAACATATACTTCTAAGCACTATAAGTCGGAATACAATTAAAAAATCAAAATGATCGGTCGGATTAATAAGTAGTCCTATTAATTCAAATGTCTCGAAATGCCATTACAAAATAAAATAAAAAATTAGAAATCTTGCTAAGCATAGAAATAATTCAAATACTGAATACTACATACTACAACAACAACCACCAAGTTTTATTCCACTAAGTGAGGTCGACTAAGTACAAAGTACTAGGTTATTATCCAAATATTGTGTACTACAAGTTCAAATACTAAACACATAATGACATAACAAATAAGGATTTATTTCAGCAAACCAGAATGAAGAACAACAAAATTGCAGCATGACCTGCAATGGTACTTTGAAAACAAAGAAAAACAACAGAACTAACAACTTTAAAGAGAATTATTGTGAAAGTGCCTCAAAATTGAATAAATTGGAATTCTGGTAACAGAAAATCGATGGCCGATTTCAGAGCACGGTGGCCGATTTTGGACTCTGTTTTTTGCCTGTTGGTTCGGCAAAAATCGGTGGCCGATTTGGAGCATTCGGTGGCCGATTTTGACAGCAGAAAATTAAACAGAAACGTATTTTCGGGCCTAGATTTGTTATAGTTTTATTGAGGATTCTTTTACTATAAATATAGACATTGTATTATTGTAAACCATGAGATAGAGGGGGCTGAAACAAGGGTTTAGATAGGCAACAACAAAACTAGGGTTTGTATAGAGTTTATCTCTTTGGAACAAACAGTAGGGTTTTAGGGTTGATTCACCTTGGGAAACACTATTAGGATTGAGTCTCTTGGTTACGGGAAGAGATTGAGACTTTGGGTAGAATTAGGCGGGAGACTTATTCTTGTAACCCATTGATATCTCTTTTGTAAGGTTACTCATCATTATAGTGAAACAGAGGGCTGCTCTTTCCCCCATACTAGGTCAATTTGGACCGAACTGGGTCAACAAATTCTTTCGTGTTCTCTCTTCTTTTCTCTCTCGCTGTTTTCTAGTTTTGGCTTGTGTTTATAATTGTTCCATACACTTTGTTTCGATTACTTGATTATTCCTTGCTCCACACATCAAGTTTGTTATTGGTGTGATTTTTCATCGAATTCGCAACAAGAATTATTTAGTCGATTAACAATTAAAAAACGGAAACTACAAATTTAAAGAGAATCACTAGCACTTGTAAGACTATGTTGTCAAAATTTAAACAATTTCTAGACTTAATTATATATTTTCTTATTTTTAATAATTTTTTATATTGAGTGAATTTATTTGAAGACAGAAAAAAAGGTTAATCTCAAACCAACAAAAAAACTGAAGCTCTAACTCATAATTGAATCTCCAAACAGAAAAAACATGATTTTGAAATTTTAAAATATAAAGCCAAAATCTACAATTAACTATTGCAAAGTTTAGATGTGTTTTAACATTATTTTAGAATAACTAAACAAATATTACCCCTCCAACTCTAAAAAGATCTAAGAAAACAAATATGGATACAAGTTTTTCATCTTTCTCTCCAACTCCCACGTAATTCTTTCATCTGGCAACGACGGTCTTCCCCAAATGACTTTTACGGTACCAATTTCCTTTCCTCTCAGATTCTTAGTCTTCCGGTCTACTATCCTTTTTGGTAAAACTTCAAAAGAAAAATTATTTTTCTGATGAATTGCATCCTTCTCCACGGCATCAACAAGCACATATCTTCCGTTCTTAGTACAAACAAGTTCTCCATTCATGCAAAGCTTCCTCAGCTTAAGCTGAAGAATAGTCGCATGCGCGGTTGGTAAATCTTCATATTCCCTTCTAATGAATTCAGAGATTGCTGCCTCAGTCGAGCCACATTCGTCATTCAACTCCTTGATTGCTTTGTTTATCATCTACACACAAACCAAACAAAAAAGTTATATAAATTATCATCAAGTAAAATCAAAGAAAATAAGAACAACAAAGGTACAAACCCAATGATAAGGAGGGTGATCATCAGGAGTGTGGAAGTCATTGAAAAGTTGTGGTAGACGCTCGTCAAGAAAAGAGGAGAGGTTTGGAGAGTTGATGATGGAGCTAGAACTTGGGTCCATTCCCGCATAACGAAGCAAGAAAGATTTCTTCAACTTTTCCATTACAACCTCCTTCCTTTGATCTTGCATCATTGTTTTCAACTCTATCGCACAAGTCTTCCATGAATAAACGCTTGTCCTATATTAGATTATTTTAAGTTGAAAATAATACAATATCAAATCTATTAGATTTTCCTCTAAAAATAAATTAAATATCTTTTAGATTTTTTTTCTTTTATCATCCGATCAATTTCTTTTTATGATTTGTTTTTGTTGTGTATTTTCAAATTGAATCTAAATGCAATCAAACTCAACTCAATATAGTTTTAGCTAATTGGCGTTGGATACTTTGTTTTTTAAAATATATACAAATATTCGAAATAATATATACTAATATTCGAAATAATTCAGTTATCAAATATTGCATATCAATTTTTTTTAACCAACTTCTCAAACATAAATTCATATAATTCACTTTTTATAAATGTATACAAACTTAGATAACAGTTTTACTTAAGAAATTGAGTTGAGTTTAGGGTTTACGGTTTAAGGTTTAGGATGCAAATGGTGGGGGGTCATTAATGGGAGAATCCATAACTGAAACAATGCAAAAGCAAAGTCAGAAAAATTGAGCAGTTTATGTATTGGCATATTTTAGATTTGTATATTATCCTATAACCAAATTCTTACGAGTCTGGATTGTATGATCCAAAAAAGCCAGTACAGTTAAGGTGAAGAGATCAAAAGGAAAACGCTAGGAAATGAAATGTGAAAGGTTTTAATTTTATAGGAACATTGCATTTGCTTTGGAATGAAAATGAAGTATAAAACACCTCTTGATGATCAGATTTCTACTCCAAATCCAAAATTCCTTCAAGTTTAAATCAAACAACACACCAATAACAAAAAAGTTTTCATAATCAAACACCATTAACCTTTTATGTTTATATGTTAGATTTTTCTCTCTTAAATTAGAAATTTTTTAGATTTAGAGTTTGTTTAAATTTTGGTTTTTTTGGCAAGAAATCATACAATGTTTACATGTAAATGATTGTTGCTTAAATGTTTAGATGTTTGCATGTTTATGTTGAGTTTTAGATAGTTTTTTTAGAATTAGGGTTTGTTTAAATTTTGATTTTTTTGCAAGAAATGATACAATGTTACATGTAAATGACTTATCTTGCTTAATTGTGTTTGGATGTTTGCATGTTAATATTGTAGTTATGAGTTTTAGGGTTTATGTATAATTTGCACTCCAGGTGTTTGATGAAATATTTGAATGAGTTTTTCATTGATTGTTTTTAATTTCTTATTGTGTAGATTTGAAGCAATGGTCGAGTGGATCAACGTTCATGCACAATTCAACGGCGTAGAACCTCAGAGGTTGAAGGTTCGGTGCTTTGGTGTAACGTTAAGAGGTCTCAAGGATGAACTGAATGAATTCAACCAAATAGTCAACCCCGGAGACACAAGGAGGGTGGAATACGTTCGGTATAAACGTCCAACGCTCGATGAGGGAAGAATATCATTTAGTTGGGTGGAATTAACGAACGACGAAAACGTGACGAGCATGTTTTGGGAGCACGGCATGTTCCAGTGGATCGATATGCGGGTAACGTTGCTGAGATCAACTGAAGATATTGTCAAGAGTCTGATCCCGCCAGAAGATCGGGATTAGGTAGGGATCGTGATTAGGTAGTGAAATGCACCTTCCAACTACAATAATTGTCTTCCTTTGGATGTGGTAATTCAATCTTGTTAAACGGCAGTTTCCAAGCATTCACCCGACATTTATATTGTTCCTTTCAAAAGATTAAATTCTTGTTAGGCTGGTTTAGATAAAGGTATTGAAGTGTCAAAGAATGCACCTCATTCTTGTGACACTTGAATACCATTATCTAAACCAAGCCTAACAAGAATTTAATATTTTGAATGGAACAATAGAAATGTCGGGTGAATGCTTGAGAGATGTTGTTTAGCAAGTTTGAATTTACCCCATTCAGGGGTAAGACAATTGTTGTAGTTGGTAGATGCATTTCCGAATGTAATGTAATAATAGGACATATTTAGAAAAACATGTATTATTGAAAATCAGCTATGTAAGTTATGATATCGAATTTCTTCATATAAGATGAGTGTCACGGAATGCACCTCAGTCTTTATGTGATGACTCGTCTTATATGAAGGAATTTGATGTGATAACGTATATAGTTGATATACATGTTGTTTATGTAATGTAATGTAACTATTATTCGAATTTATTCAATACAAAACTTTATTCGAATTCACGCTGAGTTTAATTAGCATTTTTTCGAATTCACATTGAGTTTAATTAGGCTTTTTTTTAACACGTAATTTTATTCGAATATATTCAATATGAAATTTTTGTTCTAATTCACGCTGAATTTATTCTAATTCATTTATTTACTTTATTCGAATTTATTAATTCAATACGCAATCATAAAATAAATCAAAAAATTAACAAAAATAAAGAAACTAAAATAATAGATATAAAATATCATTTTATTAATATAATTCTTATTACATTTGCAATGGGGTAAAACTAAATCTGCGAAAAAATAAAAACCAACAGAAAATCAACCTTCCTACAGTAAAAATAAAAAAAAAAAACACCAGAAAACCTACCTTTCCATGGTAAAACTAAAAGAAATCCACAAAAAAACCAGCTTTCCTGGGGTAAAACCTGCCCAATCTGATTCTTTTTTCCCCAAGTTAGATGCTCATTAATCATCTTTTTATTCCCATAGTTTGCTTCTTTCTCTTTTTACATAAAGAAGGAAAAAAAGAAGGAAAAGAAGGAGATTCATAGGGGGAGGGAGTGAGGAAAATGAGATTGTGAGATTGTGTGAGGAAATGAGGGAGTTTAGAGGTGTATTTATAGGGGGAGATTGTAACATAGATTATATCTACCATAAATATAGTCAAAAAAACGTGCAACAACTTAACAAAAACGTACAAAATCAATTAAAATGCATTGAACACCGTCTAAAAAACGTGTGTTCTTCAGTTCTGATCACCGGCCAACGTGCGTGAGTTAACTTGCGCACATACCAGTGGTGTGTGACTTAAGTCACGCAGAACATATAAAGTGTGTTAGTTAAGTCAGGCGGCGTAACTTAACTATGTAATTTCATTTATTTAATCAGTTTTGATCTCTTGTTTAACAATTTTTAATCCCTTCTAAGCACTCCTTATACTTCAAGGGGAGATTTGTTAATATATATTTTATTCTCGCCTTTTCAAAAAACAAATATATAAAATATTCCAAAATAATATTTCGCAAACTTTTTTTTGAGCGAATAAAATATTGCGTAAACAAAAACTAATATCTTGTCAAAAAAAAAAGGAAAATGATTTATAGCACGACACATTTGTCGCACAGCATACACGAAGCATTTGCCTC
Organism: Medicago truncatula; assembly: GCF_003473485.1. NCBI lineage: Eukaryota > Viridiplantae > Streptophyta > Magnoliopsida > Fabales > Fabaceae > Medicago > Medicago truncatula. The sequence continues at coordinate 19,394,607 of NC_053042.1, forward strand.
ACGCATTTTGGTTAATCCTTAATTAGTTAATGGCTTTCTTTCTTCATAAGTTGTAGTAGTATTAAAAGTCTTATTCAACCACATGGTCCCTTAACTTAATTGATTATCTCAATTTGGTCCCCTAACTATAATTTGTATCAATTTGGTCCCCTATGTTTTGCTTCGTTACTAGTTTTAGTCATTTCTGGTAGTTTCTCTCAAAAAAACGTAAACTTATGTACCAATTTAGTCCCCTATGTTTTACTCCGTTCCTAGTTTTAGTCCTTTTTGTTCACGTTTTTTGAGAGAAAGAACTAAAACTAGTAACGGAGCAAAACATAGAGGACCAAATTGATACAAATTATAGTTAGGGACACCAAATTGAGACAATCAATTAAGTTAAGGGATCGGGTGATTGAATAAGCCTATTTTATATTAGTCTTTTCAAGAAATGAAAATGATTCCTAGTGTTTTGGTTTAAAAAAAACGTGATTTTTTTTTACAAATAAAAAAAGTATCATTGTTGGGTTTTTTTTTAACAACAAATTTTATTAAAAACCGGATCCCTACTCAAAACGAACATAGACTGATAATTGAGATAATACAAACAAAAGGCGTCGTGTATAGACGGAATATCCGAAAATAAACATCAAAAAAGACCCCCCTACACATAACACCTAGCCACACCCTACCTTCAACACCCTTGACTTTCGATCTCAAATTAAAAGCGATAATATTCAGCTTTATGTAGTTTTTAATTCTTTTAGATTGACTTGCGGTTTTAATTTATATCATTTTATATTTTTTCTTGTTACAGTATTCAAAAAAAAAAGTATTGATTTAGATTTGAACATCAATCATCACTGCTTTATGGATAGAAACATATAAAATATTAAAAATTGTTTTTTTAATCATTTTTAGTTAAAACAAAATACTAGAAATAAAAAACAAAACGCTAGAAATCATGAAGGAGTCACTAATTAGGAAACAAAATGCAAGTAGTAGATGTCTCGTGCATATGGTGCGACAATTGTGTCGTGCTATATAGCACAACTCAAAAAAAAAACTAATATTTCATATGTTCGTTGAATTTAATTAATTTCAACTTAAAGTTTTTTTTTGTTAAAAAAAGAACTTTTAGTTTTATTTGCAATTGCAACTTGTTCGTGATAGGTGCTCCTGAAATCATTTTCGAAGATAATAAACCTTAAATTTGAATTTTTTATAAGTTGAAATTTATTGAATGTGTCACTCACACAATTATAATGTTAAAATGTTAGATGACATCCATTACGATTATAACAACCAACTCGAACGATTAGTCTACGTGGTTACACATAGAAGATATTAAGTTCGCACAAAAAAGATAAGTGCATCCAATGATTCAGAATTTTCAATAATTGTGGATTTTTTTTTTTTTTCTAATAATTCACCATTGAGTTAAAACTAAAGAAGAAAATTAATGGCACAAAGAATTCAATAAAGAATAAATTAAATCTGCAAATGTACGAGAGATTTGCAATGGCCCCCGCCCTGTTTTCATACGTGGGAGATAATATCTAAACTAACAACGACCTAAATAATACGAATAAAATTAAATAAAATCAACCAAATAAAATTCTCCCTTAGAAAAACCGAATAAAATTCCAATATATTATAATAACTCTATATGATAGAAAAACCGAATAAAATTCTAATATATAATAATAACTCTATATGAAAAAGTAAAATCGAAATCGAAAAATAGCATAAAAAATAAATAATCAAAACCCTAATTTACCAAAAGCCAAAACAACCCTCTTAATCTCTACAGCTTGAGTGTTAAATCCAACATAGGAACAGCTGAGTTGTCATCATCCTTCTTCTTGATAGGTTTCTCGAGTTGCACGATATAGGGCTTGGTTCCATCATTCGAAGATTCTTCTTCCAGATGCTCCAATTGGTAAACTGGTGGATTTGGCAAAACATGTGACGGAATTTGGTTTCTTGTTAGCTGTAACATCGCCCTAGGATGCGGTTGAGGTTGAAAAATCCTAGCATCATTCATGTTTTGAGTATCATATGGAACATGAAAACCTGGTGGGGAACTATACCAAAGAAATTGTCCTTGAGGGTTGAAAGGTTCTGAATAGTGTCTTCTAATTGAGGCCCCTTCGTGAGACTCCATGTGAGTTACTAATGCACGATTGCTTCTGAAAACTTGGTCGCAAACTCTACATGCGACCGAGTATTGTACATCATGCCTCTTGTTACTAAAGTCATTGGCCATGGTTGTGATGGAAAAAAAGGAATTGGAAAAACTAGGGCAAAGGAGTTGTGAGACAAAAATAATTTCATGGGGGGGCTTTTTATAGATAAGAAAGTATATTTCACATTTAATTCGCATTTAATTTTTGGTCATTAATTCGCTTTAATTCGTATTTAACTCGCATGTATATGGTTAGTTTTTGTATTCCTGGACGTGTAGAGAAATTCCTGGCCGTGTAGAGAACAATTATGGAAATTGCATCAAAGGTTGTATCATAAACTTCTCAAAATATGATTTTAAGTTCCCTAAAAAGAAATATAATTTGATTAGATATAAACCCCTCATCAAATGCATAATCCTCTTATCACTATTATAAACAAAAACTTACAATTTAATTTGGTTCATTCAATGAATTATGTAGGTGGTTTATATTATAGCCACATACGTCATTTATTAAACGAATTTAAAAAAATGTATTTTTGCTTATAATAGTGATTAGATGGGGTACACGCTAACACACACAAATCGCGTCTACTTAGTTACAGAAATAATATGAACACCTCATCATTAAAAAAAAAAACCTCTAAAAAGAAATAAATAATATGAATAAAACCATTAATGCACTAAAATAAAAATGAATGAAACATATATCCCCTCATTAAAAATAACCTCTAAAAAGAAAGAAATAATATGAACTAGACTTTCCACCCGTGCTGCCGCACGGGTCATATACATTGTAGATGCAGTAGACAAATCAAATCTCAATGCATATCAAAGAGAATAAAACATGTGGTCCCAAATATATGTAGATGTTGAAATTCGAACCTCAGACACCACACTTATTCACCTTAAAAATATTAATTTTTATCAATCATGTATTACTTCATTCTTTTGTTAAAATTATATGTCAATGTTATATTATTGGTATGTTACTTCATCTTTTTTTTTTTTTGACAAAATGTTACTTCATTATTTTGTAAAAATTATATGTTAATGTTATATTATGTACCTAAAAATAGTTCATTCTTAACCTCAACATGTAAAATGTTTTATTTAAATAATTTTCCTTTTATCGAATATTTGACATTTACCGTAAATGATACCCTTTAACTGTTTGTTGAAATGTTTCTTCCACCTGTTTGTAATATTAAAAAAAAAATGTTGTCATAATCTTTCAAAACCCTTTTATTCCAATATGGCGATTTGTTTTGTTGAAGAAATAGGGCGATTTGTTTTGAAGAAATAGGTGAAATAAAGCGATGCCGATTTGCTTTGTTCATGAAAATAGGAGATTAGGTGTGAGCATTAGGGTTGTTCATGAAAATAGGAGATTAGGCGTGAGCATTAGGGTTTAAACAGTAAAATTATTCAATAGGGTTTAGGTTAAAATTAGGGCTTACGAGTTAACTTTTATATATAAGAAGATTAGGTGTGAGCATTAGGGTTGTTCATGAAAATAGGAGATTAGGTATGAGCATTAGGGTTAAAACAGTAAAATTATCCAATAGGGTTTAGGTTAAAATTTATATCATATTGCATAAATTTAATATTTTAACCCTGATGCTAAATTCTTTTGTTTAACCTTATTGAATTTTCCCCCTTCTCAATTTCTCGATACATCTTCTTATATATTAAAGTTAACACAGAAGCATATTTTAATATATAATATATAAGAAGATATAAGAAGATATATATAAGAAGGGAATTTAACATCAGGGTTAAAATAGTAAATTTATGCAATAGGTTTAGATTAAAATTAGGGCTAAAATATGCTTCTGTGTTAACTTTAATATATAAGAAGATGTATCGAGAAATTGAGAATGGAGGAAATTCAATAAGGTTAAACAAAGGAATTTAGCATCAGGGTTAAAATAGTAAATTTATGCAATAGGTTTAGGTTAAAATTAGGGTTAAAATATACTTCTGGTTAACTTTAATATATAAAAAGATAATCTATGAATACAGTAAAAAAAAAATGAATGAAACATTTATAGAAGAAAAAAAATAGATTTCTTAATACTCTTATACACCCTCCGTTTCTATTTATGAGTATCTTGTTCCGAAAACAATTGTTCTTGTATACATTTATTACGTTTTTAAACATTTCCAAAATTAATTGCTTTGGAACCGCGTTCAATCTTGTGTGAGTCTAGTTTCGTCAATATCTCTACCCTTCATTTTATCTTAATCCGATGGATTATATTTAAGTCTTATTAGACTTTAAACCCGCGCGATAGACTCTCGTTCAATATGCAACCATAATAGAATATATTTCCTGAGTAATAACTTAACAGAATATATAGACTCTGTTATAAACATGGAGTACATAGATTATAAATTACGGTAACGGTAATTACAGATGTTTCCTGAGTAATAAACATAATATATTTTTTGTATTCAAAATTGAAATTACGGCAGCCATAACAAAATCACATAAATACACATTCATATTGTGAGGGTTAATTATTATAATCTCTAAAAGTCGTTCATTTGTGAGCTATTTTAAATTTGCTATTCGCCTGCTTCATTATAAATAGTTCAGATTCTAAATCACAGCAACCGTAATTACGGTCTTTTTATTCTAAATCAAGGAACCTTTTTAATTATCTGTCTATATAGAATAATTAATTATCTGTCTTCAAATAAGATTGTAACTATGGTTGCAGTAAACATGTCACAGAGGCCATTGAGGATACAAAACACCATTATGCAGATCAACCTTTGTAAACCACAAACGATGGAAGTTGCAATGATGAATTTATATAAAACGTAACAGCTTGCTTTCAAATATTAATTGAGAATACATAGTAGAACCAAATCCATTAGACAATTCAAAAGAGTCATTATACATCCAAAATTACATGCAATATTATGCATGTTAAATTAAGAAACAACAAAACAAAATAAAAAGACCATAGATGAATCTAACTGGGAACAAACAGAAAACCACATAACACATTTAAAAGAAACGCAGACATTGTGAAGTTGCATGACAATCAATAAGAATCTTCAACCTTGACAGACACAATCCTCAGCTCCTTAGTTGTAGATGTGTCGTATGCAGTAAGAACAATGTCATCTAATGACTCCACATCCTCAAAACCTCTCTTTCCCATACTCTTGCTACACTTATCACAACAAATCTGTTCATTGATAACGGTAATCCTTGATGCACATTTAGTGCACGCACGATATATAGAACCACCTAGCATCGACCTCAAGCTCACATGTTCGTGCCAAAACAACTCCCACGCATTTCTACATATAAATCAGGCATTTACAGTTATATATAGTGTGTATGATACAGGAGGGATCTTACATAATTAAATGAAGTCGTATATGAAAAAGTAATAAACACCTCAGTTGATTCAATCAAATCTTCGATAGTCGTTCTCGGAGTAGCGAGCAAATCATCAGCCAACGGAACAACAATAGGTCCAATCATCTAACTAACTACTTGAGTAAATTCCATGTTCGCCTCATTCATTCTGCAGGAGCACAATCACACGGCAGTACAATTATTCGATGTAAATTATAAGTTTTAAACGAACATGGGTCATTTGCAAAACAATTAGATCAAAGTGTAGACTACCTTTCTTCAAAGTGATCCTTAAACATAGGTAACAAATTTTTTCTCACACTTGCATGAACTTTCATGCCTTACAACAAAACAAAAGCAAAACAGATTGAATTAAATCACTGTATAATGAAAATAAAACACGAAGCAGTCTGTAAAGTGCAATGCGCGTATCTAAATCCCTTATATGATTATATCAATTACAGACTGACTCTATTACCTCAGCATCCACCGGTATCATATGAATCATGCCAACATCAGTTGCGTTGAAACGGTCAGGAGTAGTCCACAGGTTAAGCACTCTACCTTGGATCTGGAACTCAATTTTTCCACCAACAATCTCATCAAATTTTCTTAGCTTTGGAGCTTTTCCTACAAACCAACAACATCATCAGTATTTACGAAGATATGTCATGTTATAAACAAAACCATACATGAAAACATGAAAACTAACCTTTGTTTGCCATGAGTGAGTATGCAAGATTGGCTTTCTAACGTGATAGTTTTGGATGCACTCTGATATGAACTTAAAGTATATTTTGAGAGAATGGCACAAACAAAACTCAGAGTAACTCATATTTATAGGAATAGATCATAGGACTTGAGCAATTCGATTTGGCCTTGAGACAAAGAAATAAATGTTGTCTATAAGTTGTGTGTCTCAATGGTGTGTAATTAATCAGATGTCAAGGGAATTGCAAGACAAACTTACATTGAGCACAAAAAATGCAGTTGAAAGTCTGCGCATTAATGAGTGTATGAGCTGTAAGCTCTACCAGCAAACCAACTTATCATCTTGAGCAGCGCAAATCTGGATGGTTCTGGCCTTGAGCAGCGCAAATCTGGATTGCTTCAATGCAAAATTAGTTGGCTCGTTTATCTGAGGAGGTTTGGAGTGTTTGAAGGCATCTTCACTTAGATGGCATTGAATGATACCTAGGGCATGCAGATAGTTTGCATTGGTTAAACAAAAAAAAACGGTTGCATTTGTTCCTAAGCATTACATGGCTGGCAGAATAATTAATGAACCATTTGCTTGCAAATACTTTGTAGGGGCCAACACCAGGTCATTTAATACAGGCAGTTGGGTGATTTGAGCAAAATTGCAAGGCGCCAAAACATGTATTAGGCAAAAGAGATTAAGCATAATGTGGGCCCTTGATGCAATTAGGGTTAGGGATTAACTCCTATCAGACTACCTTTGATTTTAAGTAAGTAAGATTATTAATCATGACACCTCATCTTTCTTAACCATTCTCACATAGGGTTAGCAATGGATATCCTTTGGGCAGGGTACTATAGTACCCACACCCCTTACCCGTGTTTTTGAAAATTCCCCATATTCGAGCTCATACCCTCGTGGGTACAAGTGTAACAGTCTGATTTTCGCTAGAATTATTTTTAATTGTTCAATATGTGTTTATATATACTTGTGCGTGATAATTTATCATTTGCTGCATTTTAATGGGTTTTCGTGTTAGAAGGGTAATTTAGTAAATTCATGGTGACGATTATTTTTAGTGTTTCAAGTGAGAACCATTATTTTACTAAGTTACTAGTGTGGTAATTAGTTGTGAGTCGCTAAGTGATCGTTGTTATTATTTTACCGTTAAGTGAGTATAAACATTTTTGAATTAGTGAATGAGTGATTTAAGCTCACTAAGGCTATAAGGGTTAAGTCCATTTGAGAGGAGCCTACTCCCTCCGTCTTAAAATATAAGCAAAAAAATCTCATATTCTTTGTCTCAAAATATAAGCATAAAAGACCTACTTTTATGTCATTATTATGTTTTTTCAAACAAATTATTTTTTCCAATGTAAAATTAAATGCAAATTGCATTCAATTTGTTCCCCTTTTTATTTTCTCCATAATTTTTAACCAATGAGAATTATTTTTACATCTTTCCATGAAACTTATTTCAAGGAGAACACAAAAAATTATACCTCAAATCACTAACTGTTAGCTTTCTTAATAAGTGTGAATTAGTGTTTTTTGCTTATAAATTAGAACGGAGGGAGTATATAAGTTCTAGTCTTTAGAAAAAAAATTAATTTTCATTCATTTCATAAAAATTTGAGAGAGGTAGAGAGAGAAAGTTCAAGAGAAGGAGCAAAAAGAGTTAGAAGGGAGAAAGTTTGAAGAACCAAGAGGTGATAGAGATTCTAGGAGCTAAATTGAAGCTTTTGCTAGGATTATTGTTTATTGAGGTAAGGGGGTTAGATTTCAATCATAATCTTTAGTTGTAGCTTCTTCCCTAAATATATGCATAAGTGCTTATTTGAATAAGTGATTATCGTGTACTTAATCGTTGAAATTCGTGCTCCTATTTTGATGCTAATTTTGGTATGTGAAATTGATGCTAAGCATGTTGTTGTCGTTGATTTTACATACTTGAATTGTAGTTATATGAAACTTTGCTGATTTTTGCTCAAATTGATATAAATTAGTGTTGTTGTTGTTGATTGTGATGAATTCATGTTTAAATGAGGTTGTTGTTGTTGAATTGGATACGTTGTTGTTGCTGAATTATACCATGGGTATTCCATTTGTGGAGTTATGGTTTGAATTTGTGAAGTTTGTGTTAAATTGTTCATGTGAATGACCAAAATGAACATTTTGAATATTCGGTTGTTGAATAAGTTTTTGGTGTTTTTGGGTGAGTTAGACAAATTGAATTTTCTGTTTTGATGTTAAGAAAATGGTTGTTGAGCCGTTTGGGAGAAAACGAGAGTTTCGTGTGAAACTTCGATTGTGAACCATTTTGAAAATGAGTGTTTATGTGAGGTTGGGCAATCTGTTTTGGGATGGTTGGAACATGAATTTTCTGTGGAATAAGATAGAGGTGGCCACTTGTTGGGCCACTTGGGAGATTTGGGTCTCAAGCATTTTGGTGTGCGTGGCGATGGAATCAACCTTGGTATTGAGTTTGGAGAGAGAGTCGTTCAGAAATCCTGTTTGGTTTTTCAATTCTTGAAGATTTTTATTTTGATTTGCAATGCAATTTTCCAGTAAAATCTCCAAACTTGATTTCTGAGCCACTCTCTGGTTGTTTGTATAGCCAGGTGGTGCTGCTTGTCTATAGGAACCTTGAGGATTTTTGTAAAAATTTTGGTTAGGCCTCACTCCTTGGTTGTATTGAGCGTAATTCAGTTGCTCAATGTTGGCAGCACTACCTAACTGACAATCAACACCTATATGACCAGTTATACCACAGATTTCACAAGGAGGGGATGCAGAAGAAGGTGGGACAGCATTAACATTAAGTTTTTCAATTTTTTGGGTTAATGCCTCAACCTTAGCAGCAAGGTGGTTATATTCAGAGACTTCGTATATACCTGCCTCTTTCTTAGAGGGAGTAGGAGTGGTGACGGCTCTCTCGTTGGTCCATTGGTAGTGATTATGAGCCATGTCCTCAATCAAAGCATAAGCCTCCATGTAGTTTTTGTTCATTAGAGCTCCACCTGCAGCTGCATCAACAGACATCTTAGTGGTATATGACAAGTCATTATAAAACGTGTGGACTATAAGCCACTTCTCTAGGCCATGGTGGGGACAAAGTCTAAGCATTTCCTTGAAACGCTCCCACGCCTCATAGAGAGACTCCCCATCTTTTTGATTGAAACGCGTAATTTGGTCTCTAAGCTTAGCTGTTTTAGATGGGGGGAAAAATCGGGCGAGGAATGCTCGCCTCATATCGTCCCATGAAGTAATGGAACCGACTTCTAGGGAATGGAACCAAGTGCCAGCTCTATCCCTTAAGGAAAAGGGAAAGAGATGAAGTCTTACGGCTTCTTGGTTCTCTTTTATGGTGCCACTGAGTCTAAGGAAGGAAGAAATATGGAGATTTGGATCCTCAGTGGGTGATCCAGAAAACTGGTTTTGCTGCACTAAATTGAGTAGTGTAGGCTTGATCTCGAAGTTATTACCCGCAACCGTTGGGTACACGATAATAGCTTGTGGCTCTTCCGTTGAAGGAGTAGCATACTCTTTGAGAGTGCGTTCAGCCATAGCAGTATTATTTTGTGCCTCTCTCTTTTTCTTATGCAAAAATCTTTCGATCTCAGGAATAAATTCTCCGAGACTTTTGCTTCTTCGCATAAGAAACCGAGAACCCAAGAAGTTAGTGGTAAAACAAAAGAAAGAAGTAGAAGAAAAGAGGAAGAGAAGAGAGTTCTAATCACAAGGAAAGAGTTAATCAAATTAGTTTACTCCCCGGCAGCGGCGCCAAAAACTTGATGAGATAAAACCGCAAGTGCACGGTCTTACCGAAGTAGTATAAAAGAGTATCGTTCCGACAGGGAGTAGTTCAATTTAATTAACCTTTAGAGATGATTAGAAGAGAGAAGAGAATTGTAAGTTGGGGGTTTTTAAACGGTTAAAAAGCAATATAATAAAAGAGCCTTGGGATCGTTGGTTTCATCTAAATAACAAGTCCTTCTCAAACCAAAACCATAAGCTTATAATGTTATGTTAGACCTAATTTCTCAAGACAGTTTCTCTTAAGTTCCTCTAGCAACCAAGCCTATTTCGCTGACTTGATTACTATTGGATTTTGGTTCCTCTAACAACCAAGCCTATTTCGCTGACTTGATTGTTATTAGTTCCCTTGAAGATCGAAACTATATGTCTCAAAGATTGCAAAGCCTATTTCGCTGACTTTGCAATCCTTGTCTGAATTCACTTGTTCGAATATCAAAGCTCCACTTTTGTTTTATGAATTGATATTTGGAATAATGGACGAACAATTATCAAACCCTCCACTTTCGTTTCCACAGTTTGATAATGGTTAATCCATGTTAAGACGGTGAATTTAGATAAGAAATTAGGGTTACATAAGATTAAGGCTTAGGGCTTGGTTTGATTAGGATTATGTCATTTAGACTTATCCAACAATCTCAAGACAAGAAGAAGTCTACTCACTCATGTTCATCGTAGACATGGGGGAGAAGAGAGAAAGCATGAAAGTAAAAGACAGGAAAATAAAGGAAAGGAAAAAGAACTTTATTTAGAAAAGCAATTGTCACTTATTGTATTCCAAGTAAAGATGATTATTTGTGATGGCTAGCTACTCTATTTATAGTACACAATTGACTTAAAATCTAAGCAAGTATATTCCAAGAATATTCCTCAGTAGATTGTGCGCCAAAATAGAATAGCTTGGAGTCCAAGCAAAAGCAGCAAAAGGTCTCTAGAGGGTGGCACGGCCGTGCCAAGGCTAGCACGGGCCGTGCCAGGCTTCTGACTTGTGGGAGATATATTTTGTTTCCCAATCTTCGTATTTTCGTGTCCAATTTGCTCCAAATCCCTTTCTTTTACTCCAAGACTCAATCCATCCAATATTCTTCCCTGAAATATAATAAATTGAAATTTAAAGTAAACTATCCTAAAAAGGAAATAATACTAATATAAAATAATATAAAATCTAAATAAAACTAAACTAAAAAGCATATTAAAATAGCATATAAATGACTCATCAAACTCCCCATACTTGAATCTTTGCTTGTCCTCAAGCAAAAGGCATAAACATAGTAGCATCAACAGTTAAATCAAATGACAATTTAATTAAAGCACATGTCTCCTCAAGGGCTTAAATCCCAAATGTACACTAATCACAAACTCAAGTATTTCTTGAAATCTTTATTCTACCCAACGATCAAGTTTTAAGTGAGTGTGTGTGTGAAGTCCAACCCTTTTCTTGCTCCTGTATAAGATAGGCATTATGAGGAAACATGATCTAATCCTAGCACTAAACTAACCAAGAAAGATTCCTTCTACAATTCATATAAGAGAGATGGGAGTATTTGAGAATCTTTGTTCTTTGCCATATGCACATTTTAAGTTCTTTATTTAAGGAACAACATTTTCACGTAGGAGGTCGGAGGGCCTACCCCTTCCCCAATCTAGATTCAATGGTATCCCTTAAAACATCGTCTTCACGTAGGAAGTCGGAGGGCCTACCTCCTTCCCCAATCTAGTTTCAACGATGCTTTTTAAAGTTTTTTCTCAAGATAACAATCACCTTCACGTAGGAAGTCGGAGGGCCTACCTCCTTCCCCAATCTAGATTCAGTGATGAGATCTTGGAATTTATTTGGCTTTTTGGCTTTTTATGATCTCCCTTATACTCACTTATACTACTGGCGCTTTGAGAGTCTTTAAAGGTTAATGCACCACTAAGATTAGAACGCGTTTCCTTAAAATACCTATTCAGACATTTACTCAAGGGAAGCAACTTTGTGTTTTTCTCATTGGAGAATCTTATTCACTTTAAAACAAGATGTGGTTATATCAAGAAGACTTAAAACACAAGAGTTTGCTTTTATGTACAAGAATCAACAAAATAAGAGGAGACAATGAAAATTTTTGTGTCATGATGTTTTCAATAAAAATTAGCTACTTAACCATGCCTTTTACAATAAAACAAAACAAAAGAATAAAGTTCAAGGGAGTTTGGAAACACTACGACTAAAGACACTTTATTAGGCTCCCCCCACACTTAGGAGAAGCATTGTCCTCAATGATTCAAGATAAAAGAAAAGTAGAAGAAAAGGAGAGGTAGAAGAGAGAGATAGAGATTGAAGAGATAAGGTGAAATAGAGGAAGAGGAAAGCTCACATTTTTATTGAGGTCCATAGGGAGGGCCCTGAAGGTGTAAGTGTTGCATCATGTTCCGAAGCATTTGGTTATTTTCTTCGGATATGCGGTTGCCCCGTAGGACATCATTTCTTAGCCCAGATAATTCAACACCTTGCCTTTGTTGCTCGGTGCTTATCCTTTGTACCTCGGTTTGCATCCATGCCCATCTTTCATTGTTGTCGTTATGGTCATGGGGCTCTTCTTCATGGTGCATGTGGGCACCTTCTTCGTCACCTTCATTATGCTCTTCATGTACCTGTAATCCATCACCAACATACAACAAATTTTCCTCCACCTCGGGGTTAGTCCGAGATGGGTTAGGAAGTAGAAATAAAAGTGGTATGCGAAGTTGAAGGGCATAAGTCATGGGTGGGTGAATCTTAATGAAGTTCATAGCAACAAGGGTTTCAATATTAAGTCTATTGTTGCCCTCAATTGGATTTATCCCATCTTCGTCACCTACTCCAAACTTTCTAGCGATGAAGGTAATGATACCACCGACTACTATCTCAGCTCTATTGTCAGGTCTAGCTCCTATGGAGGAAAGGTAGTCAAGTAGGTAGAAACAAGTATTAACGGGATTGTTACTAAGCATTGCCCAAAGCATAAAAAGTTCATCCGTTCTAGTTGTTCCTACTTCTTTTCTACCCCAAATGGTACAAGCCATGACTCTCTGGAGGTATCTAAGCACGGGGTTGTGAATGTTACTAGCCTTGTTGTTGCGAGGATTGTATTGCCTTAACCCGGTAATGCGTTTCCAAAAGAGAGCGGGGTCATAGTGTTCTGACTTTAAATTTGGATTCCAAGAGTCATGGATGAACCCCGCATTTGCAAAGTCCATCTCTAAGCAGAAATTTTCAAGAGACATCTCGTAATCCATATTCAAAAGTCGGAAAGAGACTCTATGATCGGGGTTGTCAAAATTCACCTTATCCTTCGTAAATTCAATAGAACTTAAGAATTCATAAGTGAAATTTTCGAAGCCCTTCATAGGTCTAAGCATATCAACCCATCCTAAATTTCCTAGTAAGCTGAACACATTATCCCTTAGTCCTAGCACACTCAAAGTATAAGGATCTGGATATCGACAAGGATGCAAAGGTTTAGAGATAAGAATTTTATACCTGTCCCTTTGCTTGGTGTCCTTGAAGATTATTCCATGATTCTTGGCTTGAGTCTTCTTCTTTTGTTGTGGTCCTCCGGAAGAGCTTGCTCCACCTTTCCTAGATGCCATTTATCCGGAACCTTGGTTGACCGTTTGTGTTTTGGGTGAGGGTTGGGTGTTGGGAAATGTTTTGAGTAGAAAAGGTTGGTTGGGTGATGGGGTTGGGGTTTGAGTAAGTGGTAGGAGTTGGATTGGGTGAATTGATGAAGAATTTGTGGGTTTTTAGGTAGGTGAATGGGGGCTACGAATTTGATGATATTTGGGAGGGATGGAGGAAAGTTGTTTTTGATTGATGGGTTATGATTGAAATGGGTTTGTGATTGATTGGGTGAAGAAATTATGTGAAATGGTTAGGTTTTGGGGGAGATATGGAAGCTTTGAAATTCTATGGTTATGGAGGTTTTTGAGAGAAGTGTAAATGGAGAGAGAGTTTGTGGTGGAGAATGAGGGAAGAAGAAGATGAAAAGGTGGGTTTATCCTTACCTGTGGTCGGGCACGGCCGTGCCAACCTTAGCACGGGTCGTGCCAACTTTCTGGATTTAAGCTGGCATTTGGATGGTTATGGTCTGGCATGGCCGTGCCAGAGTGAGCACGGGCCGTGCCAAGGTTCTGGACAGTGGCCTCAAAATTTTTCTCGTTTTGCTTGAATCACCTTCGGACAATTGCCTACAGAATAACTTAAAAACAAAAACGAAAGCAGTTAAATACGTGGGTTGCCTCCCACGAAGCGCTTCTTTATAGTCATTAGCTTGACGTTATAAGAAAGTGTCCTTAGAATGGATCAAAAAGGACATGTTGTGTAGATGGCGCTAATAAGCGTTCTTCCACATTATGATCTTTAATCATATTACAAGAATAAAGGGTGGGACCTTTCATATAATTCTCCAACTCAAATCCTATCAACTCATTACTCACTTGGAAAACAATCCTACCGTTTTGAACATCTACTATAGCACCCGCAGTGGCGAGAAAGGGTCGTCCTAAGATTATAGGGCACGCATTGTCCTCATCTATGTCAAGCACCATGAAATCAGTTGGGATGTCTATCCCTTCTATCTTAACGGGGATGTCCTCGACATATCCGACAGGTTGGATATCAGAACGATCGGCTAACTTCAATGTTGTTTCGGTAGGCTTTAGCTTGCCCAACCTCAGCCTTGTAAAGAGGGGTAAGGGCAACAGACTAACACTAGCTCCTAAGTCACACAAGGCTCGGTTGAAGGTTTCATTCCCTATCATACAAGGGATGGCAAAACTTCCTGGATCTCTAAGCTTTGTAGGTGGCTTCCTGATGATTGCACTATTGTCCTTTGTCAAAGCTATTGTTTCATTATGATCTATAGCCTTTTTCTTTGAAAAAATTTCTTTTAAAAACTTGGCGTATAGAGGCATACGAGACAAAGCTTCAGCATAGGGGATTTTAACGCAAATCTTTCGAATTATGTTAAAGAGTTTAGTGAATTGAGCCTCCAAGTTGAGCTTAGTAAGCCTTAAAGGTGTTAGGGCTTTGTTTTTATCAAGCGGTTTCTCACTTTTTATCACATCATTCTTACCTAGACACCTGACACTCTCCTTCTTGACATTTTTGGCCTTAGTAACAGTCTCTTCTATCTTACTACCCCCTAGAAAAATAGCGTTGACATGGGCTTTGGGGTTTGTTTCAGGCTGACCAGGAGAGACTCCTGGTGTTTGGGAAGAGGTGGCCACTTGTTGGGCCACTTGGGAGATTTGGGTCTCAAGCATTTTGGTGTGCGTAGCGATGGAATCAACCTTGGTATTGAGTTTGGAGAGAGAGTCGTTCAGAAATCCTGTTTGGTTTTTCAATTCTTGAAGATTTTTATTTTGATTTGCAATGCAATTTTCCAGTAAAATCTCCAAACTTGATTTCTGAGCCACTCTCTGGTTGTTTGTATAGCCAGGTGGTGCTGCTTGTCCATAGGAACCTTGAGGATTTTTGTAAAAATTTTGGTTAGGCCTCATTCCTTGGTTGTATTGAGCGTAATTCAGTTGCTCAATGTTGGCAGCACTACCTAACTGACAATCAACACCTATATGACCAGTTATACCACAGATTTCACAAGGAGGGTGTCATACCCCAAATTTTGACCTAAGGTCCCACTAACACACGTCTCCGAACTCGGATCAGACTCACATTTCAGTGAAAAATTCGGCAGGGAGGTATTTTGAAATACCTCATAAAGTTCCGAATCGGGCCCTCTTCTCTCAGTCTTTAATTATTTATTTCCATCTTTTATTCTTTTTTTTTTAAATCGTTTAATTTTTATTTTGTTTTAGTCTTTATCTATTTAATTAATTATTTAATTTTTTGTTTAGATAAGTCCAAAAGAAGTCTGCATTTATTTTTATTTTTGTTTTTCTCATTTATCACTTTATTCCTTTGTTAATATCCATAAAAAATCCAAAAAAAGGTCCAGGTTCAGAATAACAGTCTGTCACGCGTTTCATCTCAACCCAAACACAGGAACAGATTGCTGTCTCGGCTCCTTTCCAATCCAAATCCAATCACATATTTTTTGCTTTTTCTCAACAAACCCTAGCCTCAAACCACACTATAAATAGAACCTGCAAAACAACCAAAAAAACAACAGCAGAGAAGCCAAGACAACAACAACAGCGGGACACGAGAGACAGAGGAAATACAACAGAAGGGGAAGGAGTAGACACACAACAGCACACACACACGTACAACAGCACACACACGGACAACAGCACACACACGGGAGACAGCAACACACAGGGACATCCATACCCAAATCCGAATCAAAATCTGAATCAAAAGCTCAACAAAAGGTAGTAT
This sequence comes from Medicago truncatula, assembly GCF_003473485.1. Lineage (NCBI taxonomy): Eukaryota > Viridiplantae > Streptophyta > Magnoliopsida > Fabales > Fabaceae > Medicago > Medicago truncatula. The sequence goes on from NC_053042.1 coordinate 19,411,030, forward strand.
TACTTCTCCTTTAGATCTAGGTCTCTGGGTGTGTGTTATAGAAAATCTAGGTTTAGAATCGTGTAGAGGGGAAGAAAGCAAGCAGAAAGAACCAAAAAAATCAAAAAAATAAGTTGTTAGGGTTCCGGCGCGGTGGCGCCGCCGCACTGGCCGGCCAACCACCGCCGGGACCCCCATCCTTCCCGTCGGAGAAGAAGAGAGAAGAGAGAGGGCAGAGAACTAGAGAGAGAAGGAGACGGAAGAGAGAGAAGGAGGGAGAAGAAATGAGAGAATTTAGGGTTTACAACCCTTATATACTCTTCAAACCGGTTCGACCCATGACCCAGGATCCACGACCCGCTTCGGTTCCTTAAGCCCAGTTCCTTTTTCTGCTTTCTGCACACCCCTGTTTACCACTGCACCCCCACCTTGTGTTTGGACTTTTTTATTTTTATTTTTTCCTTATTCGTATTTATTTATTTTTTTTAGCATTTTAATTTTTATTGCAGACCTTAGAATGTAAATAGGCTTTTTATGTAATAGTCGTAGATTTCATATTTCTAACTTAGGGTAGCCGCGTTTTTACCTTCCTGCTCCGTTAGTTTTAATTTTAGTTATTATTAAAAAAAAACAACAAAAACATGCAAATAATCAAAAATCACAAAAATATTTTCATAAACAAACCTTGATCCTAAATCAAGTGGTCGTCATTTTTATTTTATTTCTTTAATCAAACATTAATCAAATTTAATTTTATCCTAAGTCTATTTTCTTTAATTTAAAAAATACAAACAAACTTATTTGCCATTTGGCTTTTTCCTTTAAAATCTTTTTTCAAAACTAATAAAAAAACACAAAACCAATCAAACGTTGTTTTCTACCCTGAACTACGAGGTTTTGATCCCCCACGGGTACGTAGGCAGAGGACCATGTCCTTCCAAATCAATAAAAAATGTAGATAAATTAGGTCTCACTTTCTTTTTCTTTTAATCATCACATTAACTTCTTTTTCAAAAGCAAGCAAGTTATAGCACATTAAATTAAATTAAATCAAGAGGTTCCCGTAGAGTACTACGGACATAGAGGGTGCTAATACCTTCCCTTTATGTAACTAACCCCCGAACCCTAAATCTTTTCAAATAGGGGTAGTTTGAACTTTTTTCCCCTTTTCTTAATAAAATTAAATGTTCAGTCGTGAAATAATTAGTGAGTCAAAAGCTAATCAAATAGCCTTGATCTCCAAAAAATGACGCGACAGAGGGGATGCAGAAGAAGGTGGGACAGCATTAACATTAAGTTTTTCAATTTTTTGGGTTAATGCCTCAACCTTAGCAGCAAGGTGGTTATATTCAGAGACTTCGTATATACCTGCCTCTTTCTTAGAGGGAGTAGGAGTGGTGACGGCTCTCTCGTTGGTCCATTGGTAGTGATTATGAGCCATGTCCTCAATCAAAGCATAAGCCTCTGTGTAGTTTTTGTTCATTAGAGCTCCACCTGCAGCTGCATCAACAGACATCTTAGTGGTATATGACAAGCCATTATAAAACGTGTGGACTATAAGCCACTTCTCTAGGCCATGGTGGGGACAAAGTCTAAGCATTTCCTTGAAATGCTCCCACGCCTCATAGAGAGACTCCCCATCTTTTTGATTGAAACGCGTAATTTGGTCTCTAAGCTTAGCTGTTTTAGATGGGGGGAAAAATCGGGCGAGGAATGCTCGCCTCATATCGTCCCATGAAGTAATGGAACCGACTTCTAGGGAATGGAACCAAGTGCCAGCTCTATCCCTTAAGGAAAAGGGAAAGAGATGAAGTCTTACGGCTTCTTGGTTCTCTTTTATGGTGCCACTGAGTCTAAGGAAGGAAGAAATATGGAGATTTGGATCCTCAGTGGGTGATCCAGAAAACTGGTTTTGCTGCACTAAATTGAGTAGTGTAGGCTTGATCTCGAAGTTATTACCCGCAACCGTTGGGTACACGATAATAGCTTGTGGCTCTTCCGTTGAAGGAGTAGCATACTCTTTGAGAGTGCGTTCAGCCATAGCAGTATTATTTTGTGCCTCTCTCTTTTTCTTATGCAAAAATCTTTCGATCTCAGGAATAAATTCTCCGAGACTTTTGCTTCTTCGCATAAGAAACCGAGAACCCAAGAAGTTAGTGGTAAAACAAAAGAAAGAAGTAGAAGAAAAGAGGAAGAGAAGAGAGTTCTAATCACAAGGAAAGAGTTAATCAAATTAGTTTACTCCCCGGCAGCGGCGCCAAAAACTTGATGAGATAAAACCGCAAGTGCACGGTCTTACCGAAGTAGTATAAAAGAGTATCGTTCCGACAGGGAGTAGTTCAATTTAATTAACCTTTAGAGATGATTAGAAGAGAGAAGAGAATTGTAAGTTGGGGGTTTTTAAACGGTTAAAAAGCAATATAATAAAAGAGCCTTGGGATCGTTGGTTTCATCTAAATAACAAGTCCTTCTCAAACCAAAACCATAAGCTTATAATGTTATGTTAGACCTAATTTCTCAAGACAGTTTCTCTTAAGTTCCTCTAGCAACCAAGCCTATTTCGCTGACTTGATTACTATTGGATTTTGGTTCCTCTAACAACCATGCCTATTTCGCTGACTTGATTACTATTGGATTTTGGTTCCTCTAACAACCAAGCCTATTTCGCTGACTTGATTGTTATTAGTTCCCTTGAAGATCGAAACTATATGTCTCAAAGATTGCAAAGCCTATTTCGCTGACTTTGCAATCCTTGTCTGAATTCACTTGTTCGAATATCAAAGCTCCACTTTCGTTTTATGAATTGATATTTGGAATAATGGACGAACAATTATCAAACCCTCCACTTTCGTTTCCACAGTTTGATAATGGTTAATCCATGTTAAGACGGTGAATTCAGATAAGAAATTAGGGTTACATAAGATTAAGGCTTAGGGCTTGGTTTGATTAGGATTATGTCATTTAGACTTATCCAACAATCCCAAGACAAGAAGAAGTCTACTCACTCATGTTCATCGTAGACATGGGGGAGAAGAGAGAAAGCATGAAAGTAAAAGACAGGAAAATAAAGGAAAGGAAAAAGAACTTTATTTAGAAAAGCAATTGTCACTTATTGTATTCCAAGTAAAGATGATTATTTGTGATGGCTAGCTACTCTATTTATAGTGCACAATTGACTTAAAATCTAAGCAAGTATATTCCAAGAATATTCCTCAGTAGATTGTGCGCCAAAATAGAATAGCTTGGAGTCCAAGCAAAAGCAGCAAAAGGTCTCTGGAGGGTGGCACGGCCGTGCCAAGGCTAGCACGGGCCGTGCCAGGCTTCTGACTTGTGGGAGATATATTTTGTTTCCCAATCTTCGTATTTTCGTGTCCAATTTGCTCCAAATCCCTTTCTTTTGCTCCAAGACTCAATCCATCCAATATTCTTCCCTGAAATATAATAAATTGCAATTTAAAGTAAACTATCCTAAAAAGGAAATAATACTAATATAAAATAATATAAAATCTAAATAAAACTAAACTAAAAAGCATATTATAATAGCATATAAATGACTCATCACTTTCTCCCCCAAAACTCTCTAAAATCTCAAAACAGCCCTCAACTAAATATTTTTTATATTTTTATTTTCTTATCAAATCTTATTTTATTTAACAATAAAATAAGTCTCATAATCTTAACAAATCATCAAATCAACTTAATTGTCTTAAATCAACAAAACTTAACAAAACTCGCGCATATATTATATAAATATAATATAATTGCCTAAACTCGATTAAATAAACAATTAAACGAAAGTGGGCGTTACAACTCTCCCCCACTTAAAAGATTTTCGTCCTCGAAAATTTACCTCAAGCAAACAACTCTAGATAAGACTCCAGCATCTTACTCTCAAGCTCCCACGTCAAGCTTTCACCAGTCGCTCCAGTCCAAACGACTCTAACAAGGGGTATTTCCTTGCCTCTCAACGTATTCACTTTACGATCATCAATCCTCACCGGTAAAGTCTCTACCGTAAGGTTGTCTCTGACTTGCACATCATAACTTTGGATCACATGAGATGGATCCGGAACATACTTCCGAAGTTGCGACACATGGAAAACATCGTGCAAATTCGAAAGATGCGGTGGTAAAGCCACTCGATACGCCACCGTTCCAACTCTTTCCGATATCTGATACAGACCAATAAATCTCGGGGTCAACTTCTTTGACTTCAAGGCACGTCCAACACCGGTCACAGGAGTGACTCTCAAAAACACGTGGTCTCCTTCCTGAAACTCAAGATCCTTCCTGCGCTTATCATGATAACTCTTTTGTCGACTCTGCGACGCTTTCATTTTCTCTTAAATCATCTTAACTTTCTCAGTAGTCTGCTGAACAATCTCGGGTCCTAAGACCACTCTTTCACCTGACTCAAACCAGCACAACGGAGTTCTGCATCTCCGACCATACAAAGCCTCAAAAGGTGCCATCCCAGTACTAGAATGATGACTATTATTGTATGTGAACTCGATCAACGGAAGATGATTATCCCAAGTTCCTCCTTGCACAAGAACACACACTCTCAACAAATCTTCTAACGACTGAATTGTCCTCTCCGACTGACCATCTGTCTGCGGATGATAAGCCGAACTCAATCTCAATTTCGAACCCAAAGCCTCTTGCAAACTTTTCCAAAATCTAGAAGTAAATCTTGGATCTCTATCTGATACAATACTCGAAGGAACACCATGTAACCTCACGATCTCCTTGATATAAATCTCTGCCAGCTAAGCAACAGGAAAACTAATATTAATCGGTAGAAAATGAGCCGACTTCGTCAATCTATCAACGATTATCCAAATTGCGTCGTTCCCTCTAGGAGTATTCGGCAAACTCGTCACAAAATCCATGGATATACTATCCTATTTCCATTCTGGCACATCTAGAGATACTATCATACCATCAGGTTTCTGATGCTCAATCTTTGACTTCTGACAAACTAAACAGGAATACACGAACTGTGCCACATCTCATTTCAAACCAGACCACCAGAAAATCTTCTTTAAATCGTGATACATCTTCGTAGCTCCCGGATGAATACTCAAGCTACTTCTATGACTCTCTTCAAGAATCATTTTCTTCATCTCTGCATCGTCAGGAATGCAAATCCGACCTCGGAATCTCAACACATCGTGATCGTCGACTTTAAAGTCACCGTCTTCAGTCTGATTACTAACAACCAACAAATCTACAAACTTGACATCAACTTTCTGTGCCTCTTTGATACTCTTCAGAAATTCACTATCAATCTTCAGCATTCCCAGTTTCACTTTCTGAGGTGACCATTCACAAACTAAACTCAAATCTCTGAACTGTTCAAGTAACTCGAACTCTCTGACCATCAAAGCGGACATATGCAATGTCTTCCTGCTCAAAGCATCTGCAACAACATTAGCTTTACCTGGATGATAATTCAAACCAAAGTCATAATCTTTCAACATTTCTAGCCATCTACGCTGTCTCATATTCAATTCCTTCTGATCGAACAAATACTTCAAACTCTTGTGATCGCTAAACACCTCAAACCTTGAACCATACAAGTAATGTCTCCATATTTTCAATACAAAGACTACAGCCGCCAACTCTAAATCATGCGTCGGATAATTCTTCTCATGAATTCTCAACTGTCTTGAGGCATAAGCTACCACTTTACCATCTTGCATAAGTACACCGCCTAAACCCAACTTGGACGCATCACAATACACCACAAAAAGCTCGTCGGACTTCGGCAAAATCAAAACTGGAGCAGTCGTCAAACGTTTCTTCAATTCACTGAAACTGTTCTCACAATGAACATCCCACACAAAAGTTTTACCTTTACAAGTCAACTGCGTTAGCGGAAGTGCTAACTTGGAAAATCCTTCAATGAACCTTCTCTAGTAACCAGCTAAACCCAAGAAACTTCTAATCTCTGTGACTGACTTAGGAGTCTCCCACTGCGATACCGCTTCAACTTTAGACGGATCCACTGCAATGCTATCACCAGAAATAACATGGCCAAGAAAACTTACTTCTTTCAACTAGAATTCACACTTAGACAATTTAGCATAAAGTTTCTTCTCTTTCAACACTTGCAAGACAATCTTCAGATGCTCAGCATGTTCTTCTTCAGTCTTGGAGTAAATCAAAATGTCGTCGATAAACACAACTACGAACCGATCCAAAAATGTATGGAAGATGCGATTCATATACTCCATAAACACTCCAGGTGCATTGGTCACACCGAAAGGCATAACTTTATATTCATAGTGACCATAACGCGTTCTGAAAGCTGTGTTCTGCATATCTTCATCTTTCACTTTAATCTGGTGATACCCTGATCTCAAATCAATCTTGCTGAAAACTTTTGCACCCACTAACTGATCCATCAAATCATCAATTCTCGGAAGTGGATACCTATTCTTGATAGTTACCTTGTTCAACTGACGATAGTCAATACACAATCTCATGCTACCATCTTTCTTCTTTACTAGCAAAACTGGCGCTCCCCAAGGTGAAACACTTGGTCTAACAAATTTCTTCTCAAGCAAATCTTCTAACTGTTTCTTCAATTCAGCTAACTCGGAAGCAGACATACGATAAGGTGCCATCGACACTGGCTTCGTTCCAGGAACAAGATCAATAGAAAACTCGACTTCCCTCTCTGGAGGCACATCAGGAATTTCATCTGGAAAAACTTCAGGAAAGTCGCATACCACTTGTAGCTTATCAATCACTGCTTGATTCTCAATAGATAAAGAAGCCATCAACGAAAACATCAAAATACCATCGCGTTCCATTTGCTTCAGCTGCTTAGTAGATAAGAACTCTGCACCGCTTTCCTCTTCAGCGGAAGAGAAATACACTGTCTTGCTAAAACAATTGATATGAACATGGTTGTACTCTAACCAATTCATACCCAGAATCACATCCATACCGCTCAAAGGTAGACAAACTAAATCCATTTCAAAATCACGACCAAACATAGACAAAGGACATCGCAAACATACGAGAGAAGTAGTCACCGAACCCTTAGCTGGAGTTTCGACAACCATCTCTCCATTCATATCAGACAAATCAAGACCCAAAGCAAACACAATCGAAAACAATAAAGCAATGTGTGGCACCAGTATCAATAATAGCAACTAAAGGAGTATTATTAATATAGCAAGTACCTCTGATCAAACGATCCTCATTCTCTGTCTGAGTACCAGCCAGAGCAAAAACTCGACCCGTAGTAGGCGCCCTCTTAGGCTGCTTGCATTGGGAACCAATATGACCCTCTTCATTGCAATTGAAGCACACAATATCATTACGCTTGCAATCAGCTACAATATGACCCTTTTTGCCGCACCGGACACATTTCTTGATCTCTACGGGACAAACATTACTCTTGTGGCCTTTCTCACCACAATTGAAACAAGTAATCTCAGCTGGAGCATCTTTCTTCTTAGGCCGCCTATCATCGACCATTCTCTGTTTGCCCTTATCAGCAGGGGCACTATAAGGCTTAGGGCGACTCTGCTGGCCCTTGGTCTTCCGCTCATTAACAACCTTGTAATGAGCCTTAGTATCTTCCTCGTAGATTCTGCAGCTATTCACTAAATCAGCGAAAACTCGGATCTGTTGGTATCCGATCGCCCTCTTGATGTCGGGCCTCAAACCATTCTCGAACTTGATGCATTTCGAGAACTCATCAGTCTCAGCAGCATAATGCGGATAGAACTTTGCCAACTCCACAAACTTGGCAGCATACTCTGTCACAGACATGTTTCCTTGCTTCAGCTCAAGGAACTCGATCTCCTTCTTCCCGCGAACATCTTCCGGAAAGTATCTTCTCAGGAACTCTCTCCTGAACACAGCCCAAGTCACAACAGCTCCATCTTGCTCAAGGTTAGGTAGCAGACTAACCCACCAATCATCAGCCTCCTCAGCTAGCTGATGAGTACCAAATCGTACTTTCTGGACCTCGGTGCACTGCATCACACGGAAAATCCTCTCAGTCTCTTTAAGCCACGCCTGGGCTCTATCGGGGTCATATCTTCCTTTATAGGTTGGAGGATGATTCCTCATGAACGTCTCCAACATCCTAGTCTCAGCATTTACACCAGCATTCACGTTAGGTTGTTGTCCCACAGCTTGGGCAACAGCTTGTAGAGCAGCAGCTAACGCAGCATCATTCCTTCCAGCCATTTCTGATATTCTACAACAATCAGCAACAACAACATAAGATAGTAATAAAAATATTACTAAGACTCGACAAGACTCTTCTAATTGACCGGACGAACCGACCTGCTCTGATACCAATTGTAACACCCCGTTTTCCCAATATAAAAATTTCTAAAACATTTATCAGAGTAAACAACATAAACAAACGGGATATCACATTTAACATAATACAATATCAGTTAAATAACAATTTAACCAAATACTTAAACAGTGCAGCAGAAAATTATCTCATAAACCATAAAATCGTTTTGGCACTCAGGCCCCATCAAAATATCTCAACAGTTAAACAATAACATAACATAATGTAATAGTTCACGTAAAAGAATGAAGCATGCATGACATATAACCCCATCCCGTTACGTATCAGAGCGACCTAGACGACTCAGTGAGGCAAGGCCACTCACAACAGCAAACTGCACACTTAAGCACGATCACCTGCAAGTTACTCATACGAAGAGCAACATTTTCAAGCAGAAGGGGTGAGATTTCTTAACACAATATTATTAATCAATATAATACAAATCATAATTAACATCATAATCAGTCTTAATCAACATTGCATCTTTGATAAACATGTATCACATAATCACAACTTCATTCATCATCAACAACATAAACATCTTTAAACTCGACAAATGCGACAATGCAACTTAGACACTTATATGCATGTAGTACCAATCGTCATCAAAAGTATTAATACACTTTCATCGTGCGGAGGACAAAGCTCCTATCATGGTGAGGACAAGACTCAATGAATGCTAATGCATGGACTCTAATAACAAAACATCTTAATCAACTTATCACTTATACATCCAATAATTTAGAGTTCATCATCAGCTTATTCATAAAAATGCAACTTAGTTAAATAACATTTTCAGCATAATCAAATCACATCAAGCTTAATAACAAATCATTATCAACAATTTCTTGATCATTCAACAATAATTCAAGTAAAGGCAATTATTCCATATTTCTTTTCATAATCTCTTAACAATTCATAAAGGCTTCACAATTCTCAGTTAATATCTCTAATAGGTCTCACTAGCACCTAAAGTTCCTTTCCTAACCAATCCAAACAGCTCAGGTCTCGCAATCCTCAAAAGCACTCAGTTCTTGAAGTGCTCGCGAGGCAAGAGCATCTGCTCGCCATGGCGAGTACAAGCCATATTCCCAACTAAGGTTGTTCCAGGTTCAATCTCGTTCTAAATCATTCCCTAATCAATAGTAGGCACCTAAAGGTACTCAAAGGCATCTAAGGTTCAACTCAAAAGTCAAAAACTCAGAAAATGACATGCTCTCTGGTCAAGCTCGCTATGGCGAGTAGGGTTGCTCGCTGTGGCGAGCTACGACATGTAACTCGCGAGGCGAAGGGAATGGCTCGCGTGGCGAGCGATGATCATCATCACTCGCGAGGCGAGGGTCATAGCTCGCTATGGCGAGCGATGAATTTTGGCTCGGACAGAATGCAGTTTTCACACAATTTTCATCAACTAACAAGGTTCTAAGCCTAATATCAATTCCAGAATTCATCCTAAACATATTCTAAGGTTATAGGACAGTTCCTACATCAATCTAACTCAGTTTTACCGTTTGATCATCAATTTTAGGGATTTGACCTAATTTCAAAACTTCTCTAAATCAATCCTAACTTTGTCAATTATTCATCAGAACTATATCAATTAACAATACTGAATTAATAGTCTCACCCTTACTTTGTATTGAAGAAATCGCAGCCCTCTCTCTAGCTTTCTCTTGGTTTTCCTTCTTTTCCAAAAACAATCGTACGTGCAATGTTTTTTTCTAAAACTAGGTCTATCTCTTTTATACCTCTTCCTAATATCTTATCTTATCTCACTTTCTCCCCCAAAACTCTCTAAAATCTCAAAACAGCCCTCAGCTAAATATTTTTTATATTTTTATTTTCTTAACAAATCTTATTTTATTTAACAATAAAATAAGTCTCATAATCTTAATAAATCATCAAATCATCTTAATTGTCTTAAATCAACAAAACTTACCAAAACTCGCACATATATTATATAAATATAATATAATTGCCTAAACTCGATTAAATAAACAATTAAACGAAAGTGGGCGTTACAAACGACATCAACGACAACTTTCAACTTTAACGACATTCACGACATCAGCGGCAACGACAACAACAATGACAACTTGCGTAAATACTTATGTGTTAACACAATTTTAATACAACAACTCGAATGACATGAATAACATCATTTTCTACAACTTACAATATTCACATAATATATTAACCAAAAAAAAAAGTTATAATCTTATAAGGAAAATTGCTTTTCTGACATACAAAAGTTCACAATGACACATGAAAATTACCTAATAGCCCCATCGACAGTTAACAGCCATTCACACCGGTAAACAGAACTTGTGCAGTCTGCAATGGTTTTTCCAGCCATTTTGGTCTATTTGTACCTGTAATTTCAACCGGCAATTCCGCATGAAATCAAACCGAAACAACAACATCCAGCAATCACAAACATCAACATTTTATAGTTTATCAATTATTCGGTAACATTCACAAAACCGATAATGTGTTAATGTTTCACAATTGTTTGAAATTCGTCAAATTTTCGACATTATGCAACACATTACACATAAAGTATATTAATTTATAATAAATGTGAAGCTCAAATATATTTATATATATATATATATATATATATATATAATTAGTTAAAGGGTAGTTACATATTAGCCAAAAAATTGGTCATTACATTATATATCCCAAAAAATACTTCGGCGTGTATCGACCAAAAAACGGATTAACACCGACCAAAAAGTGTCATATTTCATCTAATAAAAGTAAATCATCTAAATGTTCCAGAACATCTTCAAATTCGGCGTTTGCTTCTTGATTTGTTGGTTTTTTTGGTGGAACCGGTTTCTCTTTTAGCTCAATCTCCATGAGTGTTCGGAAACGATCATGTTGATCCAAGAATTCATGATCCCATGTTGCCGCTTCATTGCTCCTGTGATTTCTCCACTCCGTGGATGATGGAGGTAGTGGGCAACCATCTTTCAACGAAAGAAGGACAAAATGATTTGAGATTAAACCAAGGCAAATCATGTTGCTTTTCGGATTAACCGGAGACTGATGGGATAAAACCGCAAGTGTACAGTTCTATCGAAGTAGTAAAATAAGAGTATCGTTCCGAGAGGGAGATGTTTAATTCAATTAAATTTTGTTGGTGATTAGAAGAGAATCAAGATGTAAAGTTGGGGTTTTCAAACGGTTGAAAAGATAATATAATAAAAGGAACCTTGGGATCATTGGTTCATCTAACTGACAAGTCCTTCACAAACCAAACTTGTAAACTTATAACCTTATGTTAGACCTAACTTCTAAAGACAGTTTCTCTTTTGTTCCTCTAGAAACCAAGCCTATTTCGCTGACCTGATTACTATTAGATTTTGGTCCTAAGTTGCAACCAAGCCTATTTTGCTGACTTGATTACAATTTAGAATCCTTGAAGTTCGAAACTATATGTCTCAAAGATTGTAAAGACTATTTCGCTGCCTTTACAATCTTTGTCTAAATTCACTTGTTCGAATATCAATGTTCCACTTTCGTTTTATGAATTGATATTTGAGATGATGGATTAACAATTATCAAACCCTCCACTTTCGTTTCCACAGTTTGATAATGGTTAATTCATGTTAAAGCGGTGAATTTAGATTATAGATTAGGGTTACATAGGATTAAGGTTTAAAAGCTTGGTTTGATTAGGATTATGTCATTTAGACTTATCCAACAATCCCAAGACAAGAAGTCTACTCACTCATGTTCATCGTAGACATGGAGAAGAAGAGAGAAAGCATAAAAGTAAATAACAAGAAAGTAAAAGAAAAGAACTTTTATTAGAAAGACAATTTTCACTTATTGAATTCCAAAGAAAAGATGAATATTTGTGATGGCTAGCTACTCTATTTATAGTTTACATTCGACTTAGAATCTAAGTAATTACATCACTAGAATGTTCCACAAGCAAAAGCAGTTATGGGAGGTGGCACGACCGTGACAAGCCTAGCACGGGCCGTGCCAAGCTTCTGACTTGAAGGAGATATATTTTTGTCTTCGAATCTTCGTATTTTTGCACCGAATCAGCTCCAAAACCCCTTTCTTTTGCTCCAAGACTCAATCCATCAAATATTCATTCCTGAAATATAATAATATGCAATTGAAGTAAAATAGCTCAAAAAGGAAATAATATTAAAATAAATAAACTTAAATCTAATTAAAACGAAACTAAATACTAAGCTAAAACATATAATTATTGACTCATCAGAGGCTTACCTCTAAGTGGAAAAAAGTCTCGGAGACTCCAATATCAAGGGTAGTCATCTCCACTACCGGCCTATTGTAACAAGATGCAACGATGTGTCTCATATCCGGCAATGTCAACAATTTGTCAGGAGGTGCAAAACTACTAGCATTTTTGGGAGGATGCAATCCATCCAAGATGTAGTTGTAACGGTGCGCGCTCCCATATATCTCGATATATTTGTTCCTATGCGCTTTCAACTCTTTAATAAGTGCTCTCCACACCATAACTTGACTTTCTTCCGTCAAACCCACGCATTCGGCTATAGCCCTAAACCCACAATGTCCATCGCCAATACCATTCACAATTCCCTCAATGTATGGTCTCATGAATTTTGGCATGTAATACATAGGACTCAATGAATCATAATTTCTTGAAACCAAGCTAGGCTTAGGAACCGGAATAGGAGAAATGCTAATGCGAGCACCTTTTCTTTTAAGTTGTGAAGATTTTTTTCGTGGTGAAGATTGAATTTCCGGATGTTGAGAATCAATAGTCTCCCACGAAGATGGGATCCTACATGTTGTTTTTGGTGTAGTTTTGATTTTTTTGGGAGCTGCTTTGGTTGGCACCTTTCTTGCAGGTGTGACAACATTGTGCTCTCCGGAAACGCTAACAACCGCAAACCCTCTTTGATTTCTAGTTTCATTTGGAACGGAACTCTTTCGAGACGTTCTTGGATACCACGCCACTCCTCAGCGACCGAAAACAAATCTTCATTACTTTCTTCTTCACCCATATACAACTTATGCCAATACGGGTGTATCTCATCCAATCAAATGGGCTTGTTGTGACGGATTTTCATAGAAATGAAGCATGCACAAGGTAGGCCATACGAAGTCATTTGATCACAACCACAAGTTTTCTTCTCGATGCACAAGGTTTTCCTAGCACGCTCTTCTTCCACAAAAATAAAGTTCATGGCTTGTCTAGACATGTGACCCCCCAACCCGGAGTACAAAGTGACATCTTTGTACCTATGTTCCAAGACCGTAACACAAGGTTCGTCCATGCCCTCACTAGTTTGTCCTTAAAAGGCATCAAAATGGTAGTTTCAACATAGTGAAGAAACTTTGGATAATCCTTACAAGCATCTTGGAATTTCACTAGATTACCCGCATATAACTCTTGAGTAGGAGATTCAACCAATTTTTCCCATGCATCAAATATGGTATCAACTAACTTACTATGCTTCTCCTCGTCGACAATCTTCTTTTGCCCATCCACCACAACAACATTTTGTTTAACTTTGCAATCGGTGATGATTCTTGCTCTAACATTTTTCCCAACATGAAAATAACAAAGTATTGCACTACTATCGGGGAGAACATTTTCTACGACATTCATCATACTTGTGTCCCTGTCGGACACTACCACCTTAGGCATATCACTTTTTGGTTCAAGAAGTTTAAGCAACATTTGCAAAGCCCAAGTAAAGTTATCCACCTTCTCCAACGTCATAAATGCAAAACCAACAGAATATGTCAAATAGGTTGAGGTGACTCCAACTATTTCAAACAATGACATCTTATACAAGTTAGTTCTGTACGTGGAATCCATTATCAAAAAAATCGGAAAATTGTTAAACAACTTTACCGATGTTGGATGAGACCAAAATTATTCTTCAAATTTTGTCAAAATATTTTTTGGTTTCACCGAAGAATCAGTCAAGTCATGTACAATCTTCTTGTCGTCCTCCATTAATCTTCCGGCAAGAAGGTGCCCTGCTACATACGGCACCATCTCATGGTTGTGAACACCATTAAGAATAGCCAATTTCCAAGCACTTTCTTCCCTGACGACATATCCACGCACCTTCAACAAACACCCACATTTTCTTGATCTCGTTACTTCATGCTTCACTTTTCTATTTGGTACTTTGTGCTCGCCGCTCCGTTCACAAAGCAACTCCAACATAGTATTTCTACCCCCACAAAAGCTTCTAATGATAACCGTAAATCCAGCCCTATTTGCTTGTCGACGGATCCAACCGAGCAATCCGTCTTTATCTTTCCAAGTATCTCGGGTCGAAAAGAAATGAGTTGTGTCCACTTCGTTGTCACGAAATTTCCACACATGGGGATTGACGCTTGAAGCCTCAACTTTAACGGATGCTTCAACCTTCACGAAAGCTTCAACCTTAATGTGAGCTTCAACCTTAACGGAATCGACAACACTAGGTTTTCGATCACCCAGATTATCATCCGCATTCTCAACCATATATATAAATAAACAACATATAATTGCAAAATTAATTAATAAACATGTATCTAATATCATATAATAACATAAACACACCAAAAAAACAAAAGAAAAAAAAATTGGGAAAAATCTTTTTTAGGCAGTAGCACTGCCAAATGAAGTTTTTACAAAATTTCTAAGTGTCCAGCGGCAGTTAACAGCCGCTGCAGTTCGTGACAGAACAAAAAAAACCAGCAAAACCAATCAAATGTAACGAGTTAAAACTCTCAATACCTGTTTTTTGATGCATATTGTGTGTAGAGACCTCCTAGCAATCGATCAGCAATGATTTGGAACCAAGATTTTGACACAACATTTTTGAAATTAGGATTTTTTGAGTTTAGGTAATGGTGAGGTAAGGTGATGAGTGAATAGGAGGTAGAGCTTTTCTGGTTTTGGAGGGGAAAAAGCAACGGCAGTTAACTACCGCTGGCTCCAGCAGCAGTCAACTTCTGCCGGTTATCCCAACGGTAGTTAATTACCGTTGGGGACTTGTGTCATTGTGACGTTTTTGAAGTGAAGAGCAATTTTCTCTTATAAGTATGTATCACGCCAAGCCCACTTTTCTTGGGAGGGGTAGCCCAAGCCCACTTTTATTGGTGTAACATGTAACCCTAGTATTGTTGCAATTCCAAATGAAAGAAACAGCAGGAGCCAAACATCTCTCTATCACTGCATCTTCATTTTTTCTTCTACTTTTCAACTATTCTTAATTCTGAATTTGTGCTTCTCCTTGAAATGAATGTGTCCAATTCTCTCTTCATCTTCCGGTCCTATTTGAATATTTTGAATGATGGTTTCTCCATGGGCTGCCTTTGTGAAGAAAGGAAGAAACAAGAGGAAATTGAACCATAACCATCGTTCTCGTCCTTTTCTTTTCTTGTTTTTTTCTTCTCCTTTATCTACCAAAGAGGGGTGATTTAGAGTCAATTTTGGCCGAAAATCACCCCTCTGAATTGTTTTTATTTCTCTTTTAGCAAAATAAATGATTTTCACATACTTTCAATTTTCTTTCATTTGTTTTGGTGATTTCATCGTCTAGCATAACTTTGTTTATTTTGATTTCTCATCTTTGTACGGTGTATTTTTTATTTCCTATATTTGTGCGTTGTAGCTCTGATTACCGGTCTTAGTGCAATGTTAATTTAATTCAGGTCAAAAGATTAGTTTTGATCAAGTGCATATTCAATCAATGACTTTTGCATCGTCAATATGTTGCAGATCCGAAAACATAAGTATTTCGGTGGCTTGAATATTTGTAAGCAATATGTTGCATCGTCAGTATTTGTAAGAATATGTACCCTACTGTTTTATACTATCACTTTGAATGAATATTGTTTATTTTTGTCTATATATATATTTCTTAATATATTAACCCGAACTCTAACTTATTTAAAATATTTTATAAAAAATAGTAAGTTATTGAATACAAAATAACAAAGAAAAGTAACCACAAAAAAAGAACAAAGAAAAAACACTAAATTTTCAAATTAAAATCACAACTCATCTAACAAAATTTATATACAATAAAACACACATACCAAACACGACATATACACTAACACATCAATAATTTACTGTAATCGTTGTGTTTGTGTTAACACATGTTTTTTGATTTCATCTACCCCGCATTCCACTGTGTTTGTGTTAACACATGTTTTTTGATTTCATCTACCCTGCATTCCACTGTTAGGGTCCGTTTGTTTGAGATTTTTTGAAAAGAAATCTATCTTTAGCTAAAAAATCACTTTTTTTATTTTGTGTTTGTTAAAAAATTTTAAAATAAATCATTTTTAGCCTAAAAATAAAAAGCTATTCTAAGTAGCTTTTTCAAAATCTATTTTTTTCTAAATACAAGGAACTTAAGTGTAAGTGCTTCAAATCTTAACATAATAATTTTTATGTTAGTAAACAAACAAACAAATATAGCTTTAGATTTTTTAAAATAATCTCTAAAAAAAAATAATTCTAGATTCTTTTAATCCAAAATTATTTTTTAAAGTTGAAACAAACGCACCCTTACTCTAAAGTTTTCGCCACCTTAGTAATTTTTTTTTTTGGAATGACATCAGATTTATGAAAAACAAGATGAAGTTTACTGACTAGTTTCAGAAAATTAGATTTAAAACACAAACACAAAATAATCACCATTTGATCATAATCAAATAACCAAAATATATTGACTACAATGGCTACTGAATTTTTGGAATGCAGTGATGAATACTATAGCACATATAAGTTAAAGGACAAATCATGTTATAATCATTCATTTGAAAATGGACAATATAATTTGTTTTTCCTATATAGTATATTGTTATGTAAGAAATCCAACATTTTATTACATAATCTTGCACTCAAATTTATTGGGAGAAAATCATAACTAAAACTGAAAGACCATAGAGTTCACTATCAGAAAAAGCAAAATTAGCGAGGGAAATTAGTGATGGAAAAAATGAAATTCCTCACAAATTTAATGGTCGCAAAATTTAGTAACGGAATTAGAGAGGGATTTCACGTTTTCTCTCACAAAATTTCCCTCACTAATTTTTATTTTTTTAGTAGTGGTTGTCGTTATTGATCTTGAGGATATCAATGAAGCTCTTCCCTTCAGAAATATCATTAGTAGCCAGAAAGTCAAGAAAATCTTTAAAGCTACTTTCCCTATATTTCTTAGGGTTTTGATCATCCACAAGCTCTTTAGCAGTCTCCATTTTATCATCCATTCCCAAACTGAATAAACTAGTAATAGAGATTCTTGTTTTGTCCCTATTAAGGGTAGCCCTATGGACAACACTCTTGTACAAACCATTGCTTAATACCTCAAAATGGTCACCTACATGCACTTGAAGTGCACCAGGAATGTGTGGTATTGCTTTCCAAGTTTTGTCCTCAAAATCCATTATTTGTAGTCCTTCACAACTTTGGTATAGAATGGTAAGGCAACTATAGTCAGAGTGTGGTGGGAGGCCTAATGCAATATCTGGTTGTGGACATGGTGGATAGCAATTCACTGCAATCACTTGCATTCCATCTTCAAGCTTTTTTGTTAGATATGATGGATTTATTTCAAGACTTTCAATTATTGTTGATATTAACTCTAAGCCCACTTTCTTCACTTCTTGGCAATATCTTCCCATCTTTTCCCTGCACATTTAGAAGGATTTTTTTTAATTAATTCAATAGTATTTTTTTTTTATTTTGAACAACAAATTTACTGTAGTATATATCTTATAAGAATTAACTATAATATTAAAACAGTTTGAGAAGTCAAACACTTAGAAACAAAGTTGTCAAAATCGAGATTTCACTTCAGATCACAAGGGAAGAGTAAAAAAATCGTAAAAAATCGTAGAATCGCAATCAAAATTGATGAATTTTACCAAAACGAAAATAATGTTAAATATATATTATAAATTATAGATAGTCATAAATGATTCAGTTTAAATTCCACAAAATACTTATACATAAATGGCTAAAAAAAATGGACAATAGACTTCAAAACCCTTTAAAATCGTGCAATTTCGTATGAATTTCACGATTTTGATGCGATTTTACTAGAATTTCATTAGGATTTTGCTTTTTGGGGGGTTTTGCTATCAATTTGAATCGTTGAAGATGAATAAAGTCAAAAAAATCTAAATTTTAAGATTTAAGTTGAAATTTTGACTACAATGCGTTGAAATGTCATGTAATAACACATGCTTGAATGTTTTTGTCAAAAAAAAAAAATGCTCGAATGTTAATGTAAAATACTTTGATATTAGAAGTCCACCAAACTAACTCGTGACATATGGTTATGGATATGATATGATGATGTCACGGTATACGATTACTTATTTATTAGAGTAAATGTATAACATGGGCAAACTAGTAGAGTTCCATTGTTCACTTACACATGTGCTATATATGGTATAAATTAATAAAAAAAGAGCTATCCTTTTAAATTTAATAAAATAGTTTATATACAAAGACACTTGCATGTAAGAGTAGGCAAAACTATACAACACATGCATAGTTTTATGGTATAAATTAGGTAAATGCATCTAAAGGTCCTTTAAGTTTTTCGTTTTTTTCAAAGTCGTCATTTAAGTTTCAAAAGTCTCAAACAAGTCCTTTTAGTTTTTGAATCGTTTCAAACAAGTCCTTTTAGAGGATGATGGTGATGATTTAGATGATAGCAACAAAGAGCATTATCCACCATTTGTCATTCCTAAAAGGATGACTAATTTTCAGTGGGTGTTAGAAGCCAGATTTGGTATCAAAGATGAGTTCAAAGAAGCAATTACCAACTATGCTATCTACAATAGGACTTGTTTGAAACGATTCAAAAACTAAAAGGACTTTTTTGGAACTTTTGAAACTTAAAGACAACTTTAAAAAAAATGAAAAACTTAAAGATCTTTAGATGCATTTGACCTATAAATTAATAAAAGAGAGCTATCCTTTTAGTGAATGTAATACCTGTAATCTGATGGATTTTCTGGCCACATATGAATCCAATCCTTTAAGGGGTTAGCATAGTGTTTGAGAAAAACCCTCCAAAACTGAACTTTATCAACTCCATCTTTAATGCTTGTGCAATATCTTACTGGCTTGTAAACATCATTTGACATCAAATTCACTTTCTCTTTTGTCGGCAAATCAAAAAATTTGGATGCCACTGATAAAGCCTCCTCTAGCACTGATTCACTCACACCATGGTTCACAACCTGAAAAGTTTCCAAATTCAAACAAATGAGAAGCTTAAGTGCATATAGCTCTTGATTAATTAAAAAATTAATAGTTGAGATTGAAAAGGCTTTGTATATTAATTTTTGTACACAAACCGACTATACAAAAGTTTGCATGCACAGAAAGAGATGACAAAGGTTTTTTTTTCTCCTAAAAATAGATAGAGAGAAATATTAATATTTATTTAACGAAGACAAGACACCACCAAAAAAGGGAAGACAAAACATTATACATATAAATTTTCTATGCTAGAAATTCAAAGTATATTCATTTAGATTATAAAAGTTAATCTAAATAACTATAATATTTATTTTATGTTTTTTGGTCAAATAGCCTAGTGGCTAAAGCGCTCACACAATTTAATTGTGGAGAAGTGGAGTGTCCGGGATTCGAACCCCGGCCTCTGCATATAAAAATGTGATATCCCTACCAACTGAGCTAAGCTGACGGGGATATAAATAACTATAATATTTAGATTGAAAAAGAAACGGTTCTTGAAAAATAAATAGGGTGTCTCATGTACAAGCCCAAATCAATTACCAAAGTCTACATTATATTTATATTTTTTATCCAAAGACTACATTGCTATTATAAGAAGTTAATTAATTGGTATTGCTGATAATAATAAATCAAGAAACTTACTTGAAAGAAACCTAAACGACGACATGAATCTCGAATTTCTTGAATAACACGAGACCTTGATGCTGAGCCATTCTTAAGAGCAGCCATATCAACAACAGCAAGATTAGCATATTTTGTTTCCAAATTTGGTCTATGCATGTTTGGAATTACAAAATTTTGAGGGACATGAGAGATACTCTTCTCTTGAGCATTGTCTAAAGTATAGAATGAACTTAGGTTTTCACCATTCTCCATTTGTGAAATTGTGATTCACAAATGAAGAAAAAAATATATAACATGTCTCTAAACTACGTAGGGTTTATATAACACAAGTTTGAAGCCAAAACTTAATGACCAAGTTATATATGCTTTGAATTGAGACCGTTAGAAAATTAATGATTGTGATAATCTATTATAAGAGCTAGAATACAAGAAGTGACTTTTGTAATAAATTGATATGAATTTGGTCCATGTTGAACTAGCTAGAGAACATTCATAGTTCTGTCAAATACTATGCAATTGGGCCAAAACCACTTAGCCCAGAATGTTGCTAAAACCAAAGCATGAATTTAGTGAGCTCATAGTGGTATTTAGATCGTGACCAAAAATACGATGGTGGTATTTATTATTATTAGAGTTCTTAAATATTGTATGACGGCCATATGCTTATGTTTATCCAAAGTTTAATTTTCTTTTGTTATGAAACTGTATCTCAAAAATAAACATAATTTTTCTGGTTATTTTTATCAAGTCATAATTTGTTTTTTTGTTGTTGTTTGTACCAGGGCAAAATTTTAAGAAAATGTTTTTTTTTTTGTTGAATGAATATGTTATACCACTACATAATTAAAATATAAATTTTTTATTTAATTTTATATATGTTTTAGATATATAATTTTTATATATTTCTTTTATTTAGCTCTGCATAAAAAAAAAAATGAGCAATTTTCTTCTCAAGAAAATGATTCTTTCTTTACTTTTATTTAATTTGACCATCGTTGATACCATAACACCTTGGTTCTTGATTGGCTTGTTATAGGAATTTTTTTAAAGGATAGTTACTAGATTTTGTTTGTAGCTATCTGATTTTATGCTTATTTTTTGGTTAATATCTCTAGATGTGTAACAAGTAGTCATAATAGTCTTTGAATATATCGAAATTTTAAAGTAGTCGTTGATTATACACTTCCTTAATCAAAAAAATCCCTCATGTTAAAGTGTTTCATTAATATTATTATATTAGCTGTTCAATATACTTTAAAAGTGTGTGCAAGAGTCTCTATTTATATGCTTCATTACTTGGTGATTAAGAAATGAAAAATTGCTTTTTCCTCCGATCCAGCTTGGAAGACAAGCTAAAACTGCATTTTGACCGCACAATGCAATGTTGAACTAGAAGGTTACACTACTAGGAAAAGCAAAATTAGCGAGGAAAATTAGTGACGAAAAAAATAAAATACCTCACATATTCTTTGGTCGCAAAATTTAGTGACGAAATTAGAGAGGGATTTCATGTTTTCCCTCACTAAATTTTCCTCACTAATTTTTGTTTTTTTAGTAGTGGTTAGCCTAGACTTCTTTCACTTGTTGAGTAGAGAGATTCAAAGATGTTCTTAGTGTTAGTCTATATGACGAGCTAGAAAGTACACTAGAGGGGGTGAATATCATTTTTCATTTTTCAAAAGACTTTGCGAAAGCGTGAATTGATAAGAGTATGACTATTGAATTTGTGTGTTTAATGATAAGAAGATTAAGAAAATGAATATCAAAGAAGATTCAAAGATGAATTGAGAGGTTCAAATAATGAATCTTATATAGCAAGTCAATAATCAACACATACATCCAAATTGCAAAACCAAACAATCTTAAACCAAAACTAATAACAATTAAGAAAACTAACACCAAAGGAACACAAGACATATGAATCAACTTGTTTGACGATTACTTGAAACTTGATTGTGAGAATTTAAATTGAAAGAATCTTAATTGAAGTAATTGAGATTAAGTAAAGTAAAAGATAGGTTCACAATCAAATTAAGTTGTATTCAACAAGTAATTCATATGTAATCAAAACTGCAGGAATCAAAAAAGATAGGGAAGAGAAGAACACCAGGATTTATAGTGGTTCCCCTTTTCATCCTCGCTTCGAGATACCGCCACTCTTATTGTTAGTAAACATCTATATCAAGGACCTCCACTATGTTGAAAAATGCTTACAAATTTTTATGATTACAAAATATTCATTCGATAAGCTAATCTTCAATCCTAAGCAACCACAACACCACCAATCTTCAAGTACTCTTGAAATTTGAAATCCTTCAAGTCTTTGAAACTCAAGTTTCCACGCAATCCTTGGAATTCCTTCACATTGAATTCTTCTTTGATATGTCGGAAGCTTGGATCCCCTTAAATCTTTGAGAAGTTAGAAAGACCCCACACTTCCCCTTGGAGGTGGAAAGAAATACCTTTTTTCATTTAGACCCTTGATCCTCAATCAAGTTCCTTGAAAGAAACCAATGCACAACTCCTATAGCACTCTAGCAATCTATGACTCAAAATCCACAAAGATCTTAGAAAAAGTGTTTAATATCAAGAACAAATGGAGAGAGGTTTGGAGACTCTAAAATGATATTTGCAATTGATTCAGTAAGTTGGAAGTTGTATGTGTTGGAACAAAATGTGTTTAACATTATCCTTTGAGTTTTGATGATAACAAGGTATTAAAAATTGTCAATTGAATATGCTAAAATTTGTTTAAGTGTGCAGGACCATAGACAAAAATTTTGTGTCTCTTTAAATCATAGGTTCTGGAAGAACAAATGAGAGCAATGGAATCAACAAGAAGGAAGCATGAAGCATCTGAAGAAAAGAGGTTCTGAAGACAAGTGGTTCTGAAGTACATCAGAAGCTGACGTCATCAGAAGCACCTCATCAGAAGCTAGTTCACCAGAGGCTGACATCATCAGAAGTTCTGAAGATCTTCAGAAGCTGAAAGGATTGAAGTTTCAAAAGATGTTTAAATGATGTTAATCACGCCTATCATTGCAGAAGACTAGAAGCAAGAAGCAACGGCTAATTCAAAAGAATTTGAAGGCATTGGATGCTTAGTCTTTGGAGAACGTTGGAAAAGGACAGTTGTACGAAGTGTACAACCACTACCTCCACTACTTTGTTTTATGTCTGCAATAGTACAAGAACAACAGTTGTGTCTGCACCGGTGTTTCTCCATACTTGGAATGGATTTGAAATTGATCATTCACATGGCAATAACCAAATCAGGCAATAGATCATTGGTGATTTAATCAAGCTTCAAACGACTCTTTATGATGTGCTGGCAATCAACAACGTCTCTTTCACACCTCTATATAAAGGAGTGGATACTTAGAGAATTGCAAGACTCATACAACAATTTACAAGTGCCAAAACTCTGCTGAAATTGTTCCACATCAAAGTTCACTTAGAATTTATTAACAACTTTCATATTTTAGAAATTCTAGAGTCTTAAGAGTCTCTATCTGATTTGTATTGTGAACACCACTGATTGTATATCAAGTGTTCAACCTCAAACATATTTCTTTGTAATTTTGTTGAATAGAAGTCTCTTGCAGTTGTGCTTGAGCATAAAAAGTCTCTTGATTTAGTTCTTGATCATAGAAAATCTCTTGCAGTTGTGCTTGAGTAGTTTGAAGTCAAACCTAAGTAAAACTAAGTAAAACGATATGCAGACATATCAAACATATCTAACGAAATCAGGCTTAATAAAAGTAGGATATATAGATTACCATTGAGAATCTACAATTGTTTTACAAAATATCAACAAAAAAAGCTTCACTTTTATTGGGAAGTTATAAGATTTCAGTTTCTTTGAGCATTCTGAGATGCAAAATCATTTCAAATAAAAAAAATTAGCTGATTCTTGATTAAATAATTTTGTTGTAATAAATATCATGTTAATTTAAGTGTATTGTGAATTTTTTATCAAATAGTAAAATATGTTCAATTCTTGACAATTTGTATTATGTCTCTTTAAATTACTTCGAATTATAAAATTCGAACGTAGAAAATGATCAATTTGAAGGCACTTGAGGAGTGAGGAGGGTGAAAAAAGAAATTTTTTCTAAAAAAAAAAAAAAGTTGAAGGTCGGCTTGAGTTAAGTCTATTAGGACTTGTGGCCTTTTGAAGTTGTTTTGCAAAAAAAAAAAAAAAAAAAAGAGAGAGAGAGAGAGAGAGAAAAGAGTTGTTGGGCTTAAGTCTGGTGGGGCATTTTTATACATTTACTATATTCACCCCTAAAAAATAAAGCTTCAATATATACACCCCCTCCTTAAAAGAATTTTTTTTGGGCCCCTAGAGGGTTGGGCCCTATGTCGTCGCACCCATGACCTATGCTTAGGGTCGGCCCTGAATCTAGGCATAAACGTAAGTGCACATTCAAAGACAACTTTATATTTAATCCTGAGTCAGAGACCTTTGTGACAATGAGTTGCAGAGTCAAGAATCAAAGTGACCATTTACTCTTAGAGCATTGACATTGTAAAGCGACTTAGAGCATCAACAATGGTAGTACACTAATAAAGACTCTTTAAATAGACCCACATATACACATTATTTATTTATAATTTTTTAATAAAAGTATATGTTAAAGACTCAATGCAATGACTTCAATGGTAATACATTAATATATACTCTAACAAAAAGTACTTACATAAGTCCCACTAACTTTATATCATTATACAAAAGCAATTTATTTATTAAATTATAAATTACCTCGTAAAATATTACTTATTTTGAAAGTGGGATCAACTTGTACATATTTTATTACTTCTTTTGAACGTGAGACTCGTTAGTTGGTCAAGAGATAAAATCCTTATATAGTTGTTTGTTACCTAATAGGTACCCATTTTTTTTTCCCTCTAATAGGGTCCTTAACATAGAGATGTCCATGTTAAGTAAAGGAACCTCCATTAAAGATGCTATTATAATTTGAGATATTTTTTTTCTCTCAAAGCGACTTGTAATTTATGACAGATGAAATATCTTTTTAACCTTTTTAAAAATAAAAGTCTAACTTTTATTTTTGAAGGAAAAAAGTCTAACTTATTAAAGAGAGAGGTAGCAACACTTTTGAAATAGTTTTCATTTTCTTTAGTTTCTTTCTCTGGTTTTCCTTTTATAAGTGAAACAAAGTGCAAAAATGGAACGGAGACCAAGGGTTAAATGTTGATGGCTTTTTTGTAAATAAAGCGTGGACTTGAAATAATTTTCCAAATCAACTTATGTTTAACTATCACCAAAATAGCAAATGATTTTTTTGTACATATTTCCTGTCTCTTTCTTTAATGCTAGATTGAGCTAAGTTTTGGGAAGTCATTTTCTCCCTAATGACCAAAACTCACCAAACTTAAGGAGCCATTAGGCCTCCTCCCCCCCCTTTTTGGAAACTGTCTTCCTCTTCCATAATACTAGTACAGTATTAATTCAGAGTATAAATACAAAATTATTGGGATCAAGAGGAAAGAGTTAAATTATCATAATTATAAACTGAATTTTGAATTTAAATTGTAAGAGGTGTCCACATTTGATATTATTTTTTGTTAATTTAACGACTAGAATTCAATTTGTAAAAATTAAGCAGTGGAGTGTCTGGGTTTGACCTCCAACTCTAAATATTAATATAAAACAAAACATATGGAAAATCAATATACTGTAACTATAAATTACTTGATGCAAAAAATATTATTGTCTCTTTCTCTATATTATTGTGAGTATTTGTCAATAGGTGTTCCTTTCTGATTAATCATCACTATTAATATTTCTCCAAATTGTTTGCTTCCAATTTTTTTTAGAAGTTACCGTACATAAGAATAACATGTGAAATTAACTGAAATAGTTAAAAAAAAATAAAAAATATAATCGAGTTATATCAATGGAGTAAGGATCATCTTCATTTGTTTAAAATGAAAAGATATTGTCATTTAAAAAGATGTAGATATAAAAAATAAAAAGAAAATAAAAAAAATAGATAGTGGGTTCCACCACCATTAATTATTATATTTTTTTCAAAAATATTTATATTATTATCTCTTCAAATGAAAGAAATTGAGAGAATTATAAATAAGGAGTATCTTAACTCTATCAACATTAGGCAACTAATGACTAATGTGGGAACCTATTGTCAATAAAAAAACGTATGTTTCTGACAAAAAAGAAAGAAAAATAACTAATGTTTTTAAACGTTGTGGTTCTTTTTAGTTACAATTTTTTTTATACATTTTATTTTTTTTAGTTATAGTTTTATATTTTAAGTGAATTTTAATTTATTTTTAGCTATATATTTTAAGGTTAAAATATGGTTTTAGTCCCTGCAAATATGTCTCGTTTTGGTTTTAGTTCCTGTAAAAAAAAATTGTTTTTGGTCCCTGCAAAATTTTTGTTTTTGAAAATAGTCCCTCAGGGACCAAAAACTACAAAATCGGTTCAGTCATCATGTGCCACGTATGCAAATCATCACAAAAATGGGGTCAGGGACTATTTTAAAAACAAAAAATTTTGCAGGGACCAAAAACAATTTTTTTATTACAGGGACTAAAACCAAAACGAGTCATATTTGCAGGGACTAAAACCATATTTTAAAAAAAGATGCTGGATCAAGAGGAAAGAGCTAGAATATCATAACATAATAAACTAAAGTTTGAATCGCACTTGTGAGAGGTGTTCACATTCGATATTCTATGTGCATTGAATATGACAAATTCTAAAAGATAAAACATTCTTTATGCTACTTCCCAACCCAAAGACTCTCGCACTTGGTCTTCAATCATTCATGTTAAAAATGCTCTGAAAGAAGGTTTTTCTTGGCGTGCGGGTTCAGGTAGTTCTTCCTTTTGGTCTTGTCTGGGTCACATAGGATCGATTGTTCCGGACATAGCCATACATGATTTGCTCTTGACTGTCAAATATGTGCTCTCTTCCAATGACCTACATTCTTAGGTTTTATACACACAACTTCCCCCATCGGCATTTGATTCCATCAACAACTTGAACATTAAGTTCAACCCCCCCCCCCCCAGATGATGCTTTCATTTGGGCATCCAACAGGCGCCTACACTACTAAGAGTGATTATGCCTGGCTGCTATCCCATTCAAACATGGTTGCTATTGTTCAAACTTCTTCCTCTTGGTCTTGAATTTGGAAATTAAAATCTCCGAAAAAGCACAAATTTCTTTTTTGGCTGGCTTGCCAAAATTCTGTCCCAACTCTCTTATTACTCAGCAATAGGAATATGGCTTCATCGGGCCTTTGCTCTCGCTGTGGTCTTGAAGATTAGACTTTTCTTCATTGTTTCTGTGACTGTAATTTATCGTATTATTTGGAACCATGTTGGATTCAATGATGCAAATTACTTCGCAGATATGGAAGTGAGCCATGTTGAAGGAGAGCTCTTCAGGTCCTTTAAGCCTTCATTTTTACGGCCACAGTTTGGTGTCGCCGAAATCTTATGTGTCTTAATAATGAGATATCACATCTTAGTCGTCTTTCCTACAACATCTACAGTATGGTAGATTCCTTTTCTCACTGTTTCTCGATTAATTCTCATGCTCTTCAAGTTGAGAGATGTAACATCCCAAATTTTTCTTCTAATATATATATATATATATATATATATATATATATATATATTAATACTTATATATTTATTACTTTTAACCTTATAAACTACAAATTAATTTTATCATCTTATGATATTAATTTAGCGAGGGATGATGTTTCTACGTCTTCAATTTTTTTATTCTACTTATTTATAATGTATAAAAATGTTTATCCAAAAAATATATATCTTAATAGGTAATTCTTGATAGTTTGATTGGTTGTCGAGAGTTGATTTATCTCTCTCTATATATGATGTCTTGTTTTATTTATTTTAATCACATTAGTTGAAAAATATGTGACACTAGATATTACTAGCTAGTATTTATTAGAGTATCCTTCAAAAAAAAAATATTTATTTATTAAAGTAATATATAATAAGATTAGCAAGAAAGTAGGAAAGCAAAAGGAAGCATAGAGAAAAGGAACTGATTGACTGGTGGAAATAAACATTAAACATCCACGTTTCTTCCCAATCCCATTTTCCACTATGTTCCATATTTTTAGGAAATAAGTTAGTGACGGTGTTATTATAATAACCGGTTCTTATATTGACATAATTGGAATATGAAGTTTAAATGTTGAGTGAAATACTTTGTGTTAAGAACCCTCGGCCAAACCCCCAATACTTGCATAGGAATAATGATGGTTAGTAGTTACTATAAGTTAGTGTTTATTTAATTGTGAAGGTATAGAGGTAGTGGAACAAAGACGGGTGTATGGAAACGGTAAGAGTTACTGTTGCAAAGGTAAGGGTATCATTCCACGCGCTTCCGTACGTGTATTTGTGAATATATTTGTGTTGTGATGATTATTATAGTGTTGTTGTTTTGAAGTGAATGATATGTGCTATATATTGGTGATGTGATAGTTATCTTGGTGTTGTTGTTTTTGCATGAATATTATGTGTATTATTTCTGTGGTTTTGTTTTAATGTAAATACTATTTGTTTATGGGTGAATAACTTTAAGTAACTAAAATGGTGATTCAAAACTATATCCAAAGGTGGTATATTAGACTTTTGATTTTAGGAGATTACCCAACGATGGAGTATTTACGGAGACATTCATGCATTAGATGACTCAGACAAATGCCCAATGGTGGGGTACTTACCATCGAGTTTTAGGAGTTACTACCGAACGGTGGGGTAGTGGCAATTCATATGCATTAGGTGATTCAGAATAATGCCCAATGGTGGGGTACTGAACATCGAATTTTTAGGAGTTATTACCCAATGGTGGGGTATATATTGTCCAATGGTGGGACATTTGGCTCTGTTTAGAGGTGAAATCCGGATCATGTGCATTGGCATATAGACTGACCAATAGGGATTAACGCATTTTAGTCAAGTCGTAACTTAAGGTTAGGGGTGGTGATTAAGAAACTGAGGAATGTATCTTGTACTATTTATTTATCTATTTTTTTGGTTATCTTTTGTTTAAATTTATATCTGCATGCATATTTGCACTATGATTGTTAGTTGGAGATGACCCTTACTTTTGGACAGATGACCGTCGATCTGTGTTTCCTCCTTGGCGGTGACGTCAGGGAGGCAAAGTGATATAGTAGCAGAAGACACTAGTGGTGCACATTTGGAGGCTTGATATATTCCGACACTGGTATTAGCCTTGTTGAGAAAACTTTCCACAAGCATCCAGAACCTTGACCAGTTAGGTGTAGTCTTGGGTAGGAAAAAGGCCAAGTGTCTTGTTATTAAGGATATTATATTTTTTATGTAAAATTTACTATTTTGGAAATTCAAGGAGAAAATTATTTATTGTTATTTTAGAATTGATGAGTTTTACGTTACTAAGATTAATATTTTTTAAAGAAATTATTCATCTTTTCACTAAGAATTTTGGTAATTAACGTCCGAAAAATCGGATCGTTACAAGAGATTTATCAGGTTGAATAGTGATAATTATTCTTGCACAATCCTCAATGTTAATGGTAGTTGTATGAGCACCCTCGTGAGAGCTGGTTTTGGTGGAATTATTTAGAATAATATCGGATATTATTTATCAGGTATCTCAGGCTATATTAATGATTCTTCTGACATCCTGCATGCCGAGCTTCACACTATATATTAGGGGCTTATTTTGACAAAAAGCTTGAATACAATTGAGCTTGTTTGCTATACCGACTCCTTGCATTGTATAAACCTCCTCAAAAGTCCGTCTATGTGATACCATGTGTATGTTGTCTTGATCCAGGATGTGAAGGATCTGATTAGGCAAGGTAATGTAACTTTTTACCACACTCTTAGAAAGGGTAATCAATGTGTAGATTTTATGACCAAACATGGAGCAGGTTCAGATACTGAGCTGCCATACCATGTCTCTCCTCCAGCTGATCTCTTAGATCTCCTCAGGATGGACACAGTTGAAACTCTATTCTAGAGAGTAGTTCCTTCTTTTTTCTTGCTTCTATTTTTTTTCTTTCATTTCCCCTGTAAAAAGAAAACAAGATAAAACATATGGAAACCAATATATAACAAATAAATTATTTGACAAGAAGAAAAAAAAGTGTTGATATATCCCTATAAATTTAATTTACAATATATAAATTTAACAATTAATTTGAGCAAAATTTTTTAACATTTAATAAAATATTAGATGTTATTAAAAAATAAACAAAATTTATTTGATTAAATTTAAAATATTGATAAGTAATTTATTGAAAATAATAAATTTAAAAATAGTTTTGTAATCAAAATTTATAGATTAAAATGAATATTATTTTTTTAAAAAAATTAATATGAATTTCTTGTAAGTATAGGTTTATAAATATCTTTTGTCAAATTTAAATCTAAAAAAGTTAATAAATATTCTTGTATGGTGTAATATGTGTCGTTGTCATATCATCAAACAAATATTTATTTCGTCACTATTATATTAT
Source organism: Medicago truncatula (assembly GCF_003473485.1). NCBI lineage: Eukaryota > Viridiplantae > Streptophyta > Magnoliopsida > Fabales > Fabaceae > Medicago > Medicago truncatula. Next base: position 19,441,760 of record NC_053042.1, read on the forward strand.
ATTCTTATCCCATAACTTGTTTATTTATATTCACTGCGCAGCAGTGATTAAGTTTCATCACAATTCTTTAGTAAAATGATATATATTTAAAAAGATTCTCATTGTCTTAATAAATGTAAAAAAAGTTAATAAATATTCTTCTATCTTATAATATGTCATTATCATGTCATCAAACAAATATTCATCTCATCATTGTTATATCATATTCTTATCCGATGAATAACTGATGTGCAGCAGCACAGCGGTGATTAAGTTTCATCCCAATTTTTTAGTAAATGAAAGTATTTTAAAAGATTCTCAGTGTTTTGAAATCAAATAAAAATCATCTTATACATCTATAAATAATTCTCTCATAAAAAAGTCATACCCCATTTTTTTTTAAAAAAGAAACCGTAAAAAATTGATATATTTTATTTCCCTATATATAAAACCGCCTTTCCCACTCCCCCACTACACAAACCACTCTCTTCAGCTCAGTGAGTAGTTTTTTCTGTCATTTCGGTTTGATTCCTTCGTCTCTCTCTCTCTCTCTCTCTCAACAAACACAAACAAGGTTTGTCTTTTCCTCTTCTTCTCACTAAGTTTATACATAGTTACTCATTTTTATTACTCCATGAAAATGTTTGGTTCTTTCTTCAATAATGCTCTTACTATGTTCAAGTAGTTTGTCTAATCTTCTACTGTTTGTTTCACTGTTTCTCCTAAAGTTTTAGTTTTTATGTTTCTTTATATGCTAATGTTCAAACCCTTTTGTGAAAATATGCATAGTTTCTGATTTTGACTCACTCTTTCAACTCCTTAACGGAGAAGTTTTGTTCTTGAATAATGTTGTTACTATGCATGAGTAGTTTCTCTGATCTTTCAACATTTCTCCTAAAGTTTTAGTTTTTATGATTCTCTATATGCTTTTGTTTAACCCCTTTTGTGAATGTGATTTTTGACTCACTGGAAAAGTTTGGTTCTTGAATAATGTTCTTACTATGTGGGTATGAAGTAGTTTTTTCTGATCTTTCAATATTTTTCAAAAAGTTTTAGTTTTTATGATTCTTTATATGCTAATCTATAAACCCTTTTCTTGTTTCACCATAATAATGATAAATGATTGGTTTTAATTGATTTTTTGTTCTTCAGGTATTAAAAATTGAAACTTTCTTGGGTCAACACTTTAATGTGCCATGATTTATAGTATTAATTAATGATAAATATTCTTTTATTTTCTTTTTGAAGGTGTTTTCATTTACTGATGAAGATGCAAAGTTCAAAATCTTTTGGGAGAAAACGTGAAGAATGGTCATACACTAAGAACCTTTCATCTTCTGACAAGATAAGTAGTGACACTGTTTTGAAACGGAGAAAGGTGAATAAAGCATTAACAATTTTTAGGGACTTATCACACAAACTCTATTGTGAATACAAGTCAAACCAACCTGTAAAATTGAAAGCAAAATTAAGGGCTTTGGCCGAAGCTACGAGGTTTATGAAAGCGAAACGTCAATGGGAAAACACCGGAAAAAGATTAGGGCATGTAGATGGAATTGAAGTTGGTGACCAATTTCAATATAGGGCCGAACTTATTGTAATCGGTCTCCATCAACAACACTGTTGTGGTATTGATTATTTGGGTAAAGGGGAGAATTCTTTGGCAACCAGCATTGTTGTAACTCATAGATATGCTAATGTTATGAAGTCTTCAGGTTGTTTGCTTTATGAAGGTCATGGCGGTAACCCTAATATAAGGGACAGCGTTGCGCCTCATGATCAGAAATTGGCGCGCGGAAATCTTGCTTTGTGGAATAGTATGAATGCTGGGAGTCCTGTTAGGGTTATATTGCAGGTTTCTGAAAAATGTGAAGTGATGGAAGAGTTGAGCAACAATGTTTCTTATTCATACATATATGATGGGTTGTATTTTGTGGACAATGTGACTCGAGTAAGAGGACAATTTGGAAAACTTGTTTTCAAGTTTGTGCTTAAGAAAATGTCCAACCAACCTGCTAGTGTTTCCCCTGGAGATGTTATGGAATCCAAAACTTTCGTAAAGAGACAAAAGTCTAAAGGTCTTGTTCTCTCCAAGGAAGTTGTTCGAATCAATGATATTTCGGAGGGCAAAGAAAAGCTTCCTATTCGGGTGGTGACACCTGTAAGCTATGTGGAGATACCTAAACCCTTCGGTTACCTAGTCAATATGACTTATCCAAAGATGAATCGTTCAATGCTAGGTGGTGGATGTAATTGTGCGAATGCATGTGTTGATTGTCTTGAATGTGTTTGCATAGCTAAGAATGGTGGGACATTAGCCTATGATGGTAACAGAAAACTTGTTTCTCCTATGAAATCATCCTTTATATATGAGTGTGGCTCTTCTTGCTTGTGTTCGTCGTCTTGCATCAACCGAGTGAGTCAATCCGGTATTCATTTCCAACTTGAAATCTTCAAAACAAAATCGAAGGGGTGGGGTGTTCGAACACGCTCTTTCATTCCATCCGGAAGCTTTGTGTGTGAGCTCATTGGAGAAGTTGTTCATCTCAACAACCAAAAAGTTGGATCAAATCTACATGTTGATGACTATATAATTAATATAGGTAATGTTTTTCGTTGAAGATAAATATTTAATATCTTGTTTAGTTTATGTTGAAGCTTCATTTGATTGATGTTGTATGCATTTTGCAGGTGCTTCTGGCAAGGGCTGCATTGATGCAACTAGGCATGGAAACATAGGAAGGTTTATAAATCATAGCTGTTCTCCTAACCTATGTGTGAAAGATGTTATGTATGATCACAGTGATAAGAGTTTACCCCACAAAATGTTGTTTGCTACAAAGGACATACCCGCAGGTAGAGAGCTGAGTTATGATTACAATTGCTGTAAGGTGAATTTCAAGGTTTTGAGTAAAATTTGCTACTGTGGTTCATTGGAATGCAATGGACAAATATATATTGAAGGTATTGATTTTGAATTGTTTATATATATATGAAGTGCTTCTTTTGATATTTTAGCTTTGAATAAATTTTAAGATCTATTCCATATCAACATATTTAAATAAGTAATTTGACTCATGTTTAAATGCACTAATGGTCTAATAGACCAATAAGTCTCAACCCGGTTTTTATATTTAACCTGACATCTTAGACAATTTAATTATATATGGTTAACACATTTCAGTTTTAGTTTATAGGGTTAAATATGTTTTTGGTCCCTGTAAATATACTAATTTTTTCGTTTTAGTTCCTCTAAAATTTTACTTCAACTTTAGTCCCTATAAAATTTTCAGTCCCTATTTTTAAGTTATTTTTTATATTTTTTAATGAAATTGTGCTGAAATGTGTAGAATATTGTAAAAAAAAAAATCACAAAAAAAGTTGGAATTTTTTAACAAAACACAAATTTAATATGAATTTTTTTAACCGTAAAAAATTGTAAAAATTCATATTAAATTCATGTTTTGTTAAAAAATTATAATTTTTTTAGTGAGAGATTCTTATAATATTAAGAATTTTTCTGAAATTTTTTATTTAAAAATATGAATTATACATATGAGTTTACTTTAAAAGAGGGATCAAAAGTAGTGGTTGAAAGTTTTATAGGGACTAAAAATTGAAGAAAAATTTTAGAGGGATTAAAATGAAAAGTTTGAATATTTATAGAAACCAAAAACATATTTAACCCTAGTTTATATATGTGTGTGTCAAAAATTAATGTAAGCGTAAATTTATGTGTTTGATTTGACGCTTGAGCCTCCAAACTCTTGTCAAGTTGTGTTGTTACCGTGGTTCATTGAAGCTTTGTTTTTTTAATGGCAAATGTTAGTAGTTAATATTTAGATTAATTTTTTATTCTTGACTTCTACTCAACCCTCCTTCGGGGGTTTCTAGAAGTACATAAACGTAAAATTTTGTTGTGATTTCTAGCCACACTGAAAACTTACTGCAAGAGTGGGATGACAATGGGTATCCATTGGAAGAGTATTATAGTGTTCATCCCTATAGTTGCATAATAGATGGTGCGCCGCATATTAAGAATATTATTCACATTCTTAAAAAAGAATATTGTTCCCATTGACTTGAGTAGATCTTGTAACTTAAATTATATTTATATATATATATTCTTTAATAGCATTGACTTTTGTAGATCTTGTAACTTAAATGTATGGTAAGGAACTATAAAAGAAAATAAACAATTAATTTTATATTGAAAGTATAAATGTTTAAACTTTTGTGAAGTTGAATACACATTTTTAAAAAGATTATTTTATATTTAGCTTCTTAACTTGGCCTTAAGGGCACAAGTTAACATTTTCCTAAATGTATTTATATACTTTTTTCTTTAATAGCATTCATAGCTGTCATTAAATATTAATATTAGTAATTGATAAAACGAAATTCAAGCCTTGATTATATACATTTATGTTTCATCATTGTTATTTTTCAGGGCAACGGTATGATGGGCGCTTAATGAAGAACTTGGATTTTAAGAACCAGCAATTAGGGTGTATATAATGCTGATTTAGATGTCTAATTACTCTAGTCATATTTTGAATTTTGGATTTTATTCATTTATTTGTTTGTTTATGCATTAGGATTAACACAGGCCTGGGGTTTTAATGTTGGCAGGGTCTAACTATTATGTAATAGGATTATAATTAGTACCTCTTAAAAAAGGATTATAATTAATATAATGGAAATATTAACGAGTGTCCCTTATAGGTTTAAAATGGTAAGCGCATGTTAACAACACTCTTAGTAGTTGGTATAATCCCTAGGTTTTTAATGTTATAAGTCTGATTGCACAGTCCAGGGAAGTAGGAAATTATTTGCGAAAACACTTTCATTTGATTGAATGGTCAGGAAAAAATTATTAATTTTACTTGGTTTGTAAATTTTAATTCGTTCCTTTAAAAAAAAAAAAAATTGTTCTAGAATGAAACGCATGGTTTTTCTTCGTAATACAAAACTCATGGTTGATTTTTGCATGAAGTAATTTCACATTAAAAATATTATAATAAAATAGATTAAATTCTCAAGAATTCATATAACCCCTCCAATACAACATTTTATTTCACATATACGAGGAGAGTTTTGTATTATGAAAAAAAATTAACCTTCCAAAACCCTCACATCTCAATGTTCTCTATTTCTTTCTCCTTCAAACTCGTAAATAAAATCTTGAGTTTTTCTACTTACACCCTAGTTAATCATGGTTGCATTCCAAAATGACAATATTACCCTTTCATAAAATTTGATTTTCAAAAAGCCTATTCTTTCTTTTTTGGTTACACCCCAAAACCCTTCTTCCAAAACCATAATTCTCCAATCGATCGATTGTGTTCTGCGAAGATTTTCAAAACCATATTTTCTCACGTCCATTCATGATTTCAAAGAAAATTCGAAGCAAATCAGGTTAGCAAGTGTTGTTCTTCAATCGATTGTGTTTTTCTTGTTATGGGTTCTCAGTTTTGATTTTGTGTTTTCCTTGTTCTGCGATTTTGTAAACTCAGTTTAAGTAGGTTCATGTAAACTCAGTTTAAGTATGTTCATGTAAACTCATTTTAAGTAGGTTCATGTAAACTAAGTTTACATAACCTACTTAAACTGAGTTTAAGTTAACCTTGCCAATGTAAATTAAAACCGTAATCGTACAGTGCATCAGTGCAGTTGAAGGAAAAAAATTGAAACTAGCAAATAGAAGAAGAAATTCACTTACTTATATCCAATTGAGTATGGATGAAAAATATTTTGATTCACTCTTTAATTTTCATGGAGATTGATATTGAACATCAAATTGTTTGATCGATCGCTTTGTGGGGTGAAAGAGGGTGAAACTCACTGACAATGAATAAAATTAAGATTTTAAGAAAATTTATATAAAAGGACAATTTTAGTATTATAAAAAAATTTTAAAAAAATTTAGGTGTAACCAAAAAAATATGGGGTGTAAATAAAAAAACTCTAAAATCTTAGGGAGTATTTTGTTTTACCAATGAAAACTAATTCATATGATTAACATCAAAATTGCGGTATAAATTATATAACATAATTCTAGACATATACATGAAATAAATGTTTATCATAAGTGTTTTGTTTATCCGAATAGACACTATGAGGGGAAAAATGCCATTTTCAATCCTAAAATAAAAACAGGTAGGTTAACCATTTTTGGTCTGATTACCAACTAAGAGACTAAAAGTGGGTTTTTCATTCTCCTTTCTACGGTGACACTTGTTAACAGGATTCAAATAAGTTCTATATTTTCATGTGGGACCAAGTAAATTTTCACTCTAATTTAAATATCAATGAAATTGGAATTTTTTGATTAAACTATGCATTAATGAATAATTTTTTTTATGGATGCACTGATTAAAGAATCTATAAATAGAAATTTTATTTTAAAAATATAAACTGTTAGTACTTTTTATAAATAATGATTACATTACTTTTTAATAAAAATTTATTTCTTTTGGTGTTTAATCAATGTCCCGAGGACACCAATAATATCAATAGTGCTCTAGTGAGAGGCAGCTGTCAACTTCCATTTTCATGATTTACATCCTCTTCTCAATGACTCATTTTCTGCAACTGCTATCCTTTTGCCATTTTTTTGTATTCCCCTACCTCTGCGTCTCTGCCCTAGCCATAAATTTACACACACAAATGATGACATGGTGAAACTGACAACAATTTACTTTACCCGAATCCAAGGCAGAAAAAGGGTGAAGGGACTTGGTTATAATCCAATAGGTAACTAGGGCCTAGGGGAGAGGGAGTTCAGTCATTAACCAAGCAAGAGAACCAAAATATTCAAGAGATAAAACAAGGGAGAGGTGGTTGGTCTAGTTCACTTCAATGCATACATACAATAGATACAAGTAGATATTTAAGATCAAAATCACAAACAATTGTGTGATTAGTCGTAAGAAGTTCTAAAGGTGAAATGTGTGATAACTTCATTGGTCTTGACTTTCCTTAAAAAAAAAAAAAACTTCATTGGTCTTGACTTGGGTTTTTTAAAATGTTAGTAACACTTATTTTAACATTTTTTTTTAACAATTATTTTTTTATTGAATGAAATATACATTTATTTCGTAATTTTATATGACACTTATTACCAAAGTGGGGGATTTAAATGTATTTGCCCCAATAAAAAATGTTTTAGAAAGAGTGTTAAAACGAGTGTTGCTAACATTAATAAAAATATACCATCTTAGGTAGTATGTACTACTTATACATTCATACACAATTATGATATTTGTCCACGTAATCACCACACACAAAAAATTCATCTATTTTATCTCTTACACACTCTCACATGAAGTGATATATTGTGTATATGAAGAAAAAAGTGTCGATGAAACATTATCCTACTTAAAAAAACCAACTACTATAGATTGCTTTAAACAACCACCGGTAAAGTAAAAACTATTTGCATCAACTATAGATTACTTAAATTCTACATGACAATTTAGCCTCATAAAAAATAAGTTGGCTTATCCATTTTAGTTCATCCAATTAAATATGCTCTTAGGCATTCTAGAATCATTCATCACATCGTACCGAATAGCATTACCATTGAAACATTGATCCTTCCCTTGCATTCAATTATCACAAATTACCCTATATTGTATAGAATCATCCAATTACCGCAAATTACCCCTGTAAATTCAATTATCACAAAAATTAGAGAGAAGAGATTGTAGGTAGAAGACGAAAAGAGGGTACAAAGGCAGGGATATGATTAATAATAGGATTAAAGTATAGTGCCAAATTAATACATCAAACAAGAGATATGAATATCTTGTCTTTGTCCCCGTGAGCTTTGCTCAGTTGGTAGGGACAAATGCATTTTATATGCAGGGGTCAGGGTTCGAACCCCGGACACCCCACTCCTCCACATTTAAAATGTGTGAGCTCCAGCCACTAAACTACCTGATAAAAAAAAAAATATCTTGTCAAAAAAAAGAGATATGGATATGATATGATAGATACAATAAATTTATAATTTATTATATCTTATCTACTTATCCTGACCATCTAACTGTGTTCCTAAATTCTCATGTTTTGGGTTGAAGTATGCTTTGTCATTCGTTTTATTTAACTTCTTGATTATCCAAAAAAAGACCCATCCAAGAAAAAAACATGCTCCTTCCATTAAATCAAATCACCACTAATTTTTATTTATTAATTTTGTTATGTCTGCAGCAATTTAATCTAATTTTTTTCCGCTCATTTACTTTATTAGGTTTGTAAATTATTTAACTTAACAAATTTGATCTAAAAAAATTCTTATTTATTAATTTTGTTATGTCTGCAGCAATTTAACCTAATTTTTTCCGCTCATTTGGTTTATTAGGTTTGTAAATTATTTAACTTAACAAATTTCATCTAAAAAAATTCTTATTTATTAATTTTGTTATGTCTGCAGCAATTTAACCTAATTTTTTCCCGCTCATTTGCTATAATAGGTTTGTAAATTATTTAACTTAACAAATTTCATCTAAGAAAATTCTTATTTATTAATTTTGTTATGTCTGCAGCAATTTAACCTAATTTTTTCCTGCTCATTTGCTTTATTAGGTTTGTAAATTATTTAACTTAACAAATTTCATCTAAAAAAATTCTTATTTATTAATTTTGTTATGTCTGCAGCAATTTAACCTAATTTTTTTCCGCCCATTTGCTTTATTAGGTTTGTAAATTATTTAACTTAACAAATTTCATCTAAAAAAATGCATAGCATCAATTTCATTCCTATCCTCTTGCCTTTTTTTTTATGAGCATATCTTTATCCTTATTTAGGTCTACAGCAATTTAACCTAATTTTTCCCCGCTCATGTTTGTTCTAGAGACTATGAACATATCAATTATCACGTTTGATGCCTTCTATTTTATACTTTTTTTTTTTGGATTTTTTTTTTATAATTTTTTGTACAGGAAATATTTTGTACACTTATTTAATACTAAAAAAATGGATCACACCAATTTCATTCATATCCTCTTGCTTCTTTTTTTTTTGACAATATTTTGTACAAAATATTAGAATATTTTGTACAAAATATTAGAAAAATTCATGCACTAATTTCATGCCTTTTTTTTTTTACAATATTTTGGACTTTTTTTTTTTTGAACCAATTTCATGCCTTTATTTCATTCCTATCATGTTGCCTGTTTTTTTTTTACAATATTTTATATTTTTATTTAATACGTTTACAAACAGAATACCCTAATTTCCATGCAAACTCGGCTACTTTAATTTCCATATAAATTTGGTTATATATACCAAGCCCTAAACGTGTTTCTCTCAAAAAAAAAAAACTAAACCGTGTAAAAATTTCACACACAACACAAAAATCATATATTTGATATTTAGAGCTTTGCAAATGGAAAGACGTGACCTTACAACTTATTTTTTCACCGTGACCAATTATATATTGCATTTTATTATTCGTATATCAATCCCTTTACAATAAATTTGAGCGGAGCACGGATCAAAAATCTAATATTTATCAACGCATCCTTATATCTCTAAAAGCCGTGGGCTCATTGTTAATTCAGTTAAATCACATAGTTGAGCTCATTTGTTTTACAAACATATTACTCCCTCCGTCCTAATTTATAAGCAAAAAAACACTAATTCACACTTATTAAGAAAACTAACATTTAGTGATTTGAGGTATAATTTTTTGTGTTCTCCTCGGAATAAGTTTCATGAAAAGATGTAAAAATAATTCTCAATTAGTTAAAAATCATGGAGAACATAAAAAGAAGAACAAATTAAATGCAACTTGCATTTAATTTTACATTGGAAAAGATGATTTGTTTGAAAAAACATAAAGATAGCATCAAAATTGGTATTTTTTGCTTATATTTTGAGACAGAAAATGAGATTTTTTTGCTTATATTTTAAAACGGAGGGAGTATTTTGGTTGATAAAATTTTTTATTTTTTTTGTTTAGTAGCTAGAGCTCACACAATTTAATTGTGAAGAAATGGAGTGTCCGAGGTTTGTACCCCAGTCCCTGCATATAATATGCAAATCCCTACCGCTCACGGGGATTTTTTGGTTGTTAAATTTACTACATTCAAAACATTCTTAATCTTTATTTTCATGTATTATTTGACATAAAATACACTAGGTAAAATAAAATAAAATAGATTTTCCCTCTACTAGTATAGTATTCGTATTTTATCCCAAACAAAGCACAGCCAATGCCGTGACAAACCAGAGAGAACTGAGAACTGATTAGTCTGTAAGTTTTGGTACTCTTTGGAATCATATCGTATTAATATGGAAAGAATCAAATGAGGGGTTGATTGCAAACCTGCAATAACCAACTTCATCAAATTACTGAAGAACCACCACCTGAAAAAACAGGACATTCCAAGTCTATATTTCCTTTCAAGACATAAAAATGTCCAAGCACAAATATTTGGCATTACAGAGAAAATGATTATTACAAGAGATATATGGAAAATCCATATGAAAATTAAACATGAACAAAGTTCAAAGTAATACGACAATAATCACCAAAACCAATATGCTAGTCTAGGATCCCCAAATCCATCTGATTATTGTACAAATGGAGTATAAGATGAATCAGCCAGATGCTGTCTTCTTTTGCTGGAAAATGACTGCATACACAGGAACTGCAACACCAATGCTGAAAGCTGTGAACACAGCAAGAGACATTTTCAAACCCTGATACTTCATCTTGTCCAAGTTGTACATGTGATATGCATGCATGTACTCTGGCTCGCTATGGCCATGTCCGCCTCCCATCCTCTTCACGCCAGTTGAATGAAAACCTCTACTCACTGTCACAACATAACAATGTCTTCTTGTTAGAAAGTAGACAACTAAACAATGATTTTCCTAGACATCATAAAATAGGAGACATATCTATTGAGAATGATTTTATGTGGAAATGAGAGGTTCTAGTTAGCCATTGGATTAAAATAGATGGCTTAGATTAAAGCGTAATATTAATAACCTCACGCGCCAATATTTTGTATGCCCAATCAAGAACTGCATTAACATTTACCATTGAAACTGACTCATCCCCTCCCATGGGCCACACCTACCCCCAATGGTGATGTTGTTAGCTTTCACACCCACAACCAACAAAGAATGTTTTCCAGCCGATGCCACCCACATTGAAATGTGGATGCTGGTTTTGGAGCCTCAACAGTAGTTTGAGAGGAACCCTGTTGCTCGCTTGATGGGGATTCCACTACCACAATCAACTATGCCACTAACGAAGATGCCAAGCATATAATTCTCTCACACACATTCTCATCTTGGTTTAATTTATTTGAAAGAAAATAATAATAATGGAGCTTAAGCTTATATAAGCTCCCACCATTGATGCATCTTTTTATCACTCTCTGACTTCTACCCTTCTAGGAGTTTAATTCTGAAACCATTGAATATTTGTGCTTATGTTTATTGTTTAAAAAAATGAAATACAATAATTATAATATATAAATACTTGCAAATGAAGTTGATTCATGCGAAACATCCAAGGATGGGGTTCTGTATGTTTGTGAGATTGCATGAGGGTGGTATTTTGTACATTTTGATCCAAGGTTGGGTCTTGAGAAGTATCAGTATGCAAGGATGGTGATATGGGTATTTTGATCAAGATGGCAATGACAATGATAGGAAAAGAAAAGATTGTGAAGATAAAAGTTTCATGTGAGGTTAATAAAATGACCATTTAACCTGAGCCGTAAATTTTTAATCCAATGACTACCAGGAATCCTCTAACTCTCACATAAAAAGGTCATTCTAACAAGATATGTCCCATGTAATACATAAATAAAACTAGAGATCGGTGAATGTTATTAATGATACGATGGTAAAATACCCGATATAGACCTAATTAAACCCAAATTCCTACCTTAATTTATCTATGTCCATAACAACAACAACGAAGCATTATTTTACTGAATGAAACTCAAGCATAGAAATGAGATATGCATATGTTCAATTTTCAAACAACGAAAGCAAAAAATGACACTCAAATTGCAACATTTTAAATGCAGCGAACACACGGACATCAACTGAACTAAGAAATAGTAGGCACTAAAGACCTAAGATATATTAACCAAGTTGTTTGGGCTTCAGTGGCAAGGAGCTTCTTCCAAGGACGTACCCGGGGAATACCGGGTTCGATTCCCAGGGGGAACAACACTTGGCCAGTGTGCATGCCTCTACGCACGAGCCGGATTAGTCGCTCACCATTGGTGGGTTGGAAACCGGTGCGAAAGCCAAAAAAAAAAAAGACCTAAGATATATTTGAAGGGCAACTTAGGGTAGAGAAGGGTAATTGTTTTGGATGTTTAGAAATGTTTCAATCCCCCCGATAACTTGAGGATTTGAATCATCTTCACAGAGTGAAGAAAAGTTATGTTTATGTCATGTCACATTTTCTTGTCCTCTTCATATTTTTTCGACTCCTTTCTTTACACACCGATTCCAAAACGATTCCAAAACAAAAGCCCCTAAGGTCGTGTTAATTTGGAATCAAAACCTAAGAATTACAGCAATTCAACAAAAACCAAAATAAAACACTCATACCCTTCTGATACATTAGTCTACTCTACTGACATAGATTCGAGGACACAACTCTAATAGCGGCAGCAGTATCAATATTTCCGATGCATCTGCACCCACATAGTTATCAAAATTGCAATCACACGGGCCAAATAACACATTTATCACCAACTGTTCATAATTTCAATAACCACAATATAAACACAACCACAACCTAATCTCAATTTAAAACATCGGATTTAACTCAAACCCTCCATTTATTAATAAATCAAATCTCTCTTTTAACATTTCCCCCAAATAAAAACTAATTTGTTATGTTTATAATCAGAAAACAAAAACCTAATATAACCGAAATTGAAAGAAAAAAAATCAGAAAATCTTCTTCAACAGTAATCGGATTCAACATGAAAGAAAAAGTGAGGGATTTGACCTGATTTGGAGATGGAGGATTCAGAAGAAGCAATTAGCTTCGCTGCAGATCTGAGACCGTTGTTCAATGCCATCGTTATCGCAAATTCGATTCGATTCTGTCGCCTTCGAAATTTGTGTTTCTCTTATCAAACAACCCTAGTTTTGCAGAGCTTAACAAAATGTTTCCGAATAAAATAATTGAATATTCGAATTAACGTAAGACTAAGGGGCAAATTAGGATTTTAACGTAAATTTTTTTTATGACCAATTTCCACTTTAAAATTGTAAGGTTTGACAATTTTTTTATCAAGAAATGTTAAAGATTTATGATACTAGTGAACTGATAAGATGGTATAAAATACTATTATAATATATAATACTTTAAATAATATACAGCACTGAGATTTATCAAACTAAGAAAATCAATAGAGAAGAAAATATGATGATATGTTTTGATTTTTCAAAATGATGTGTTTTTACATGAATTAAAGTGTAATATTTATACTACTAAATTTACCATTATTACATGTGTGAAATTATTTGTTTTACTATTCTAATTTGATAATTACATAGGTAATAGATAATTGACTCTTACTATTATAAGTTGACATTATGGATAGATATTTCAACCTAAATAGTAAGAACTATGACTATATGATAATTTATGTTTGGTCAAATGCATCTAAAGATCCTTTAAGTTTTTCGTTTTTCTCAAAGTGATCCTTTAAGTTTCAAAAGCCCCAAACAAGTCCTTTAAGTTCAAAAGTCTCAAACAAGTCATTTTAGTTTTTGAATCGTTTCAAACAAGTCTTTTTAGAGGATGATAATGATGATTCAGATGATAGTAACAAAGAGAATTATCCACCATTTGCCATGCCTAAAAAGATGACTAATTTTAAGTGGGTGTTAGGAGTCATATTTGGTACCAAAGATAAATTCAAGGAAGCAATTATTAAATATGCTATCTACAATATGATTTGTTTGAAACGATTAAAAAACTAAAAGGACTTGTTTGAGACTTATGAAACTTAAAGGACCACTTTGGGAAAAACGAAAAACTTAAAGAACCTTTAAATGCATTTGACCTTTATGTTTTTATATTTTCTTATAACATAAAACAATTTACTTATTTATTGCTATATTCCGAGACCACCCTCATCACTTCACTCTTTAACTCTTTCACTCCAACCATCAAGCCAACCTTTTAATCCCCATTTGATTTGGTTATTTTGTGTGATGATCTTATTAGAGTTTTTGTTACATTAGAGTTTCGTTTAATTTGCAAAACATTAAATACCAAATATTACAAAATATGAAAAATAATATAGAAGAATACATAAATGTATTAGAGAGATAGAGATGTAACATTTTTTATGTTAAAAAATAAAAATATATTTTGGTATTTTTATAATATGTACTCTCTCAACAAAATATTGTCTCATGGTTTATCCAATTCTATAATCAATTTCTAAATCAAACAAAGTAAATAAAAAAAAACTGTGACGTCTAGCCCTCTATTTTTTAGTGAATGGAACACACTATAAATAGTACATTAAAGTTTGATGAGATTTCTTTCTCTGATAGGATTAATTTTTTTCTTTTGTTAGATAGCTTTGTGGTTAAATTCACATATTTAAAATATAGATAATTGAGGAATCAAGAATTTAAACCTTAACGCATTACATATAATATCGACAAAAGTTACCAATTAAGTTATACATACGAGATAAGAGGATTAAAGTTTGTATAGTAAATTAGTAAAATTATTTTAAAACTTGTGTTATCTGGGTTGAAAAGAGGATTATTTTCAAATCCTTTAGTGGTAAAACTTGTGTTTTCAACTTTTCAAAAATATGAAAAAATTATTTTCAATACAAAAAATTAGCTATTGTTGACCCTGTAATTCTTCTTCCACCACACTATTACCATAAGAGGCTAGCCTATTATTGACCACCAAACAAATCCAATCCACTACATCCATTTCCATTGAACTTCACAATCCACACAACCCAATAAACAAACACCAAGCAAACAAAGAGGAAGAAGTATACACTATCCAGTAGTATTAGTGTGTATAATAAATCAATGGCTACAACCAAGCTTGTATTATTATCCTTCCCTGCAGTGCATGTAAACTCAACCACTACCAAAATCAACCCTTCATTCAATTTCCAACATCACCGTACAAGTACTCCAAATGGGTTCTCTCCACTTCGGTCCTTAGCCAACGATTTCTTGGGGGATTTTGGAGCAAGAGACCCTTTCCCAGCTGAGTTGGAAAGTCAATTTGGAGAGAAAGTTATTGGTAGTTATAACACTGAACACAAAATCCTTATCCCAAATATTTCAGCTCTTTCTCTTTCTCAACAGGAGTGTACCCCCATTTCACCTTTACAGAACCCCCTTTCTCAAGATGATGCTAACCAGCTTATAAGAAAGGTAAAACACTTTATCTATAAGCAATTATATATACGGACAAAGCACGCGACACTGATATGTAGACACTTGTAATAATTTGAAAAATGGATGTGATTGAATGTAACCGCGTGTGTTGGTGCATATAGTTATAAAGTTATAACAAAAGGAAATGTTAACTTGTGCCCTTAAGGCACAAGTTTATAAGCCAAATGTAGAAACTTATTTTTGAAAATTGTGCATTCAATGTCTTGAAAGGTTAAAAATTTATATTTTCAATACAAAAGTTTTGTTTTAATTCTTAGAGCACAAGATAACATCACCCTATAACAAATTATTGCTTTGTTATCTATTAACTTATAATGGATTATTGATAGTGTACAATTTATAAATGAATTATCAAGATTAGATTTAAGTAATATTGACTATTTTTGTATAGTTGTGTGTGGGGAGGGAGAGGTGTGTCTAAGTTCATATGTCTGGTTAATCTGAATCTACTAGTGGTTGTTCATAGTTTAGTTTGTGAAAATTTATATTTGTTTATGGATCTTTTGTTTACGAAAGGAGGGATGAAGATGTTTGGAATAGGTTTTGATTTACTCTGAGATTATGCTGCACAAATATAATTACATACTTCATGTTGGAAGGTAATATAGTTGTAGCTTAAAACCCCACCAAGGTTGATGGTACGAGTTGGAACACTGAAGGAGTACTATTAGGAAGTTCAGGTTTCGATATCTGTTACCAACGATTCTCACTCCGTGTAACAAATTAACTACTAACATTTGTCTATAAACGAAAAACGTTGTAAGACATAGGATTAATTTTCGCTGGGAGCAATCCCCTTTGTAAGTAATCTGTGAGTACTCTTCTAAGCCGTGACCTTCGAATGGAGTCACTTCCTTTCATCGTAACTTTCTTTTACCAAAAGAGGGAAATGTAAGCTTAAAATTATATACCTCCTGAACTTGAGTTAATGATCTTTGACCAAAATGTTAATATGATTATGAAGAGAAAGAAGTCGATGAGGATCAAACACTAGTGCCATAACAAGCTATTTATAACACATTTTTACCCTGCAAATTTCATATAAGTCCATTTTGCACTGTCTAGCTTCTTAAACGTTTTTGTTTTCATTTATGTAGGTTTTGGGTTGGAGACTTGTGAATGATGAAGGAATACTTAAACTTCGATGCTTGTGGAAATTGAAAGATTTTAAATGCGGAGTTGAACTCATTAACAGAATCTCTACAGTTGTAGAGACTGCAGGACATTTCCCCAATATCCACATAGAACAACCAAATCTAGTCAGAGCAGAACTATGGACAACATCCATTGGTAAGCCTTAAACCAGTAACCTTCTTATCTACTCCCTCCTATCATTCTTAGCTGTTAGTTTTTTAGAGAAATTTTGTATATTTATACTTTAAAAAATTTCAGTATTACATCAACCGTGGTGAGATGGCACTGAAAAGGTAAAAGTATATAATTGAAATTTTGTTGATTAACAAAGCTAATTCTTCATGTTTGCAAAACAACCTAAAATGACACTTATTTTATATGCAACTTTAAAAAAGACACTTGTATTACCAATTGTTGGTCAGAGTGGAACTAAACTTAGATCCCTTGAGCAAAGTCTCAAGTTTGTGCCTTGTGGGTGGAAAAAATGTGGTTGAGAGTTGAGACAGAAGACCAACTAAATGTGACCAGCCAAGTTTTCCGGCGGAGATTATAATCATCTGCAAGCTGGCATATACTTTGTACCAATAATATGGTTACAAAAGAAAAAAGATATTTGTATAACCTCAGAGAGGGAGTACCTACTACATTTAATGTCATTGGGTGATTTTGATTTTAGTTACTATTGATTGCAAGTTTTCACACTCTATCATGGAACAACCCTTTATCATTCCTCTTTCCTCCTTCCCTAATGGAGATTATGTAGGCACCAAACTCGGTGCAAGCTCTGATTTCACTAAAAATGAGTTTACGAGTAGATGCTAAATTCACACCCAAAAACGTAAACTAGGCAGTTCATGAGTTAGCACTATAGTTTGAGAACACTGGGCACTACTCTAGTGGCAGGGCCTCCTCATAGGCACATCTAGGCTCTAGTTCCTAAAAATAAGTTCTCATCTTGATTTTTAAAGTATGACATTTGAAAGGGTTCAATATTTTGCAGGTGGATTAAGTATGAATGATTTCATTGTAGCTGCAAAGATAGATGCAATAAAGACATCAGATCTTATCCCAAGGAAAAGAGCTTGGGCTTAATGCTCCATGAGCTCCAATCCATAAAGTATTTTGTTATGAATTTTTGTTCAACAAAGAGTTACCACTAATTTGTGTTATTTGATGAAATGTATTATTCTTTGTTCTCATTTTAAGTGTTCTTGCTTCTACCTGAAGTCTGTTAAGTATAATGATTCTCAGCATCAGAAAAATATTGTATACCAGCCATTTATATACATGTCAACACTTCTACATGAGGTTTGAACTAAGAATTAATCATTATGATTTTATTTATTTCTGTGAAAATGGCATACATTTCTGCATACACCAACACTTCCTTTAACATACAACATCAGTTTCATTTATATTTAATTGGGAATTACATCATTGAAATAAAAAGGGACATTTATAACTAAACGGTCACCCTAGAAACAGTTTTTGCAGAATTTACTGTAGGGTGAATTACTCCAAGTTATCTTTTGTTTTGTTTTTCTTAAACAAATCCTTTTTTGTTATAGCCTATATAAGATGTCTGATCTCTCCTTTTATCTAAATATCTAAATATGTTACTCTTAAATCCCCATTTAAATATTTCATAATTTTGTTGCATAATTTTGAAATGAATATACAAAGGAAAAATAAAACAAATAACTGAAAACTGAAAGTGGAATTATTGTGCCAGATCACTAAGGCTCAAAACCAATGAAGGTTAGTCTCTGATTCTCTCGACAGTGTCAAGTTTCACTGAGTTTGCGAGCATTTGGTCTATTTAAAAAGTAAGATACCTACGGATATTCCAAGGTAAATCTATTTCGGTTGAAGCTATTTTAGAACAGTCAAAAATGTCTGTGGAATTGGTTACACGCGAGAGCAAACAGCTTCAATTACTATATAGTTCAATGGTTCTCAAATCCATGGGCGTACCTAGGACTCGTGGGGTAATGCTTCTAGCAGACTGGTAAAAGAGCTGGTTTTGAACGAGGCTGAACTGGTATAGGTATAGTGTTGCTTTTCTGTTTTTTCTGGTTTGGAGCCGGTCACGAGTGATGAGGGATTGGTGTTTTGGGTGATTTTGTTGCTAGCTCTTCCCAATGTTCCATATCATGGTTTGGATTTTGGACAGTGGAAAGTGTTGCCTTCTGGTGGTGTGCTTCACTCTTGGAAATTTTTGCTTATTTGTTGCGATTCAATATTTAGAAGCATAGGTGTTGGAATATTTTCGTTAGAAAAAGATCATGTTGGGTTGTTAGGCATCAAGGCTCGTTGTAGCCTTGGGGATTTTTCAGCTGTTTTTTTGACAGTTTCTTCCACGTTTTGTACTTTGTAGTTATTGTAATTTCATTTTCTTACTCTAATAATTGTATTCTTGTGGTTGGATTAGGGTCTTAAAATATTTTGTCTTTTGAAGACCATATAGTTGCGTGTTTTGTGGACAAGGGGAGGAGACTACAACCCACCTCTTCTTGCATTGTGATGTGGTTGATTTGGCACAAATCAATTTGGATGATTTAGAAGGAAAGAAATGCAAGGATCTCACTACAAGGATTATGGTGAGGTGGTGGATGAGATTAAGGGGTTGTCGTGGTGTTGGTCGTTGAGTAGATTACGGATTGCCTCTTGCCTTTACTATGAGTGGTGTTGGAATCCGAAAGAATGTCTAAAAAGAAAACAAGGGCTGTTGTAGCGCTAGAGCAGGCTGTCATTTTGGAAGATCTTTGCTTTCCTGTTTGCCTGGGCACTTTTTGGTGCGGCACTGGTTTTGTTTCTGCTGTTTTTGGTGCCGGTGAGTTTGGGGGTGGGCCTTGCGCTTGTTTGCTTTCCCGGTTTCATCAGGTTTTGGTGGCGGCCTGTGCTGGTCTTTTGGAGCCTCTGCTAGGTGGACAGTGTGGTCGTGTGTTTGTAGGTGTGCTGCTGTTGTGTTTGGTATGTTGGAGCAGTTTGGTTTTTTTGGCTTGGGGGCTTTGTATCTTAGCATGGTAACCCTTGGTGTTTTAGCTAGCGCTACTGCCTTGTTGTTTTCTCTAGTTCCTATCAGTTTTGGAATTAGTTTTTAGGTTTTTTTTTTGATTGAGTTGGTGTATTGGTGTTGTAAGGTCTTTGTTTATAGGCCTTGCTTGTACCCTTTTTGGTTTTTTTGAAAAAAATAATATTTGTTTGATGTAAAATCTAACTAATAATTCTTCCATCTTTTCTTTTTGGTACAATAATTGTTCCATCTTTATTCAAAATAAATAAATAATTGTTTCATCCATAATTCAAATTATGTTCGGAACAATTTATCTTTAATATCACATTTTTCATTTGTTTTTTTTTTTTTTGACAAAAAAAAAGTTTGTAAGGAATTGAACTAGGTACCTATAATAACACCTTAGAGCTTTTATCACTAGACCATTTGTGAAATACAAACAAATGAGCTGTTAAAAGATTTCTTCTAATTTATCTTATCCAAAACTTCTAAAATTGGAATCCAATATCACAAATAAATCTTAAGAGAAGGGTTTTGTCACTCATGTCATGTCGGTTACTCGACTTAAAGATTTTTTGTCAGATAGTTTAATGGCTAGAATTCACCTTATAAGGTGAATACGTGGGGTGTCCGAGGTTCGAACCCTGAACCCTGCATATAATAATGCATTGTCCTACCAACTGAGCTATGCTCACGGGACACTCGACTCAAAGATTTATTTATGCTAATACTTGATTAATAGAAAAAATCCTAAACGATGTCGACATTATGGTTACATTTGTACTAGAATGCTCTCACACTAATTTTATCGAAAAAACAATCCTATCGCATTCAAAGTGCAGTAGTACGTAAGGTAGCTCAAGTTAAATTTGAATCTCTTCACTCACTCACCCACCCAATAGAAGCAGAAGCAAAAAGAGGGTGGAAAAAGATGAAATTGTTATCACCTTCCGCAACCTCTACTACTCACATATCATCTTCCTTTTTTCTTCCCAATGGTTTGTTGCTCAAAATCTCTCTCTCTAAACCCCCCTCTCTCTCTCTCTCTCTCTCTCTAATCCTCTTTCTCCGATTCTTCTTGTTTTGTTGCAGGCTTCCAAAATCATGGTTCTTCTTCTGCCACCACCTTCAAATTCTCTAAAAACCAGGTTCTTTGCTTCTCCAACTCTTCAAAAATTGAGTTAAAAATGTCAACTTTAGAAGTTAACATACTGAATATTGCAGGGAAGATGCATAGGGAATGATGAGGGCACTCAAATCACTGCAAAGTTTGAGCTGAAGCCACCACCTTATCCGTTGGTAATATCTAAATTCTGTTTATCTGTTTGTTATGCTTTTTATCAACCATGCCAATGGAATTGGCTTTATCGTTTTCAAACTTCAATTTTTGCCGAACTTAGGTTTGTAATCTTTCATCATTAGAGACTGGTGAAAAGAAAGAGATTCATTAGCTCGTTATTTTGTTCGAATTGGTGAAATGATGGAATCCATGTTAAAACATAATTGAGGTAACTAAGAGTTTTATATTTTCGGAGCTTACTGCGAAACATGTATTTAACTTCAAAAATTACCCAACTAGTAACCTGAAGTCTTGGTCCGAATCATCTTAGTAGCATTAAAATGGTTTATCATTATAATGACCATTGAGCAGTATTGTCAAATAGTAGCTATAGCTATATATATGTTATAATGCTATATCTTAGCGGAATTTGAACAAATAACTATTGTTCCGCACTTTGTTATTTGAGTGTTATCGGAATTTGAACAAACCTCTATTTGATATGATGATTTTTTTCTTATACTGATGGTGATTTTAAATATACTCTAGCTATTAACTCTTTGTCGTTTGAGCGAGATTATTAGTTTCTGGTTTACTGTTGGGAAACCTTAACTGATTAAACAAGTGAGATTTATATAGCACATGAAATGACCTCAACATATGTCATGCACATGTTATTTTGACGTTCGACGAATGATGCATAATTAACCTATATTTTGATAATGAAAATTCTTAGAATGCTTTGGAGCCAATTATGAGCCAGAATACATTTGAGTACCATTGGGGAAAGCACCACAGAGCTTATGTAGATAACTTGAACAAGCAAATTGAAGGAACAGATCTAGATGGGAAGTCACTAGAAGAAACCATAATTATGTCATACAATAATGGCGACATTCTTCCAGCTTTCAACAATGCAGCACAGGTATGCTTACACTTATAGACATAAAGTCTAATTCATGTTTCTGAATCACAGCATAGTAATCTTGATCAATTTATTTTAGGTATGGAACCATGATTTCTTCTGGGAGTCTATGAAACCTGGTGGTGGTGGAAAGCCATCTGGGGAACTTCTAAAACTGATTGAAAGAGACTTTGGTTCATTTGAAAAATTCGTTGAACAGTTCAAGCTTGCTGCTTCAACACAATTTGGTTCAGGATGGGCATGGCTTGCATGTGAGTAAATTACCCTTTCCACCATATGCTTATTTTTTGGCATTTTTGTTCTCTTCGGTATATTTAACTCGGAAAGCGCTCTCTACCCTGTTTTCTTTTTCTTTGTCACAGATAAGGAAAACAGACTTGATGTTGGAAATGCAGTAAATCCTCTTGCAACTGAGGAGGACAAAAAGCTAGTCGTGCTGAAGAGTCCTAATGCTGTGAACCCCCTTGTTTGGAACCATCATCATGTAAGTAGTACGGACTAGATATATTGTTACACATTCAATCATCATGCTTATTTAGTTTTTAAATGTTTTGAAACATGAATGCTGGGGTAGGATAGAATGGTTATCAGTGTCTCATAATACATACTAGTCGTATCTCAATTTGATGCAAAAATGAACACAATTTATACTAATCTCTAGAGTGTATCTATTTTGGATATGAGTCTCATTTTGTATCCTGATTCATTATGAAGAATCTTGATTCATTATTAAAAATCCTAATTCATTCTAATGAATCACTATCTAAACCTCATATAGTTAGCCACTTTTATATGTCAACTTTGTTTAGCCAGTCATTTTTCTTGTCATATGGTTTATGACTTGAAGCTTGAATTATTGTGAGGTTTATATACGATATTTATAAATTTGTTATCTTGCTTGTTTATACTAAATGTCATGATTTTATTGGTAATATAGCTTAAGATTCGAATACGATTTGATTCGCAATTCAGAAATTAGGTCTCCTGATTGATGATTTGAATCTCTATGTGATAACCATAGAAGTATCTGATGAGATTTCATATTGATTTTTTTGCAGCCACTCCTTACCATCGATGTTTGGGAGGTATATTAGTCAAACTCTTTTGTCAGTGATTCAATGACTTTAAAACTATTATTTCATCAATTCCAAATTACTGACTTTGTGATATGTACATTTCACTTTTATACAGCATGCTTACTACCTTGACTATCAGGTGAGATGTAGTTCACAAATTTGTACAGTGATCATTAATATTTGAAAGTTCTGTTTAATTAACAATTAACAAACTAATAAATATAAGCTGTTATCTTCGCAGAATCGGCGTCCTGAATATATATCAGTGTTCTTGGATAAACTTGTGTCTTGGGAAGCAGTCAGCTCAAGACTTGAGAAAGCTAAGGCTTCAATTGCGGAGAGGGAGAAAGAGGAGGAGAGGAAAAGAAGAGAGGAAGAAGAAAAATCAAGAACCGGAGAAGATACACCTGCTCCGGAGATATTTGCAGATAGTGATACCGACTAGAATACAGAATGTTAGATTTTTTGGTCTAGAGTATAGAGTTCAAAATGGTTATGGCACTGTATTTTGCACCAGTTAGGTGTGTACAAGACTTTGATGTTATCAGGATAAATTTAAAAGTTGTGTTTTCTTTTATTTTTGCGAACTCAAGCAGGTTTAGCGGCTTCAAGCTGCAAATTTTGCTCTCTATGGTCATTATTTTATTCTAAATAAACTAATGCTTCATAGTTCAAACCTGCAATAATGGTCATCATTTTAAATTCCATGATTAGTGTCTATGACGTTTATTACTCACACACTAAATGGAGGTTTAATACAAGCAGAGTAAATGGAGGTTTAGTGGATGCATAATAGAGTAAATGAAGAACAAATTTGTGTTATTTAGATTATTATTATTTTCTTTTTCAAAGAGACTAACGGCGAAACTTACCAACACTACATACAAAGTAGAGCACTAAAAGGATCACATTTAACCTTACTAATTATTGGTTAACGATTATTTTGGTGTTGGTATTGAATAGAGAACTAATGTTAGTGACGATACATCTATTAATGAAAAAAAATGACAATATAATTGATAAATACAGGACAGGCATCCACTTCAATATTCTGCTGCCTGATAACATTAATACAAGAGCTCTTATTTTTTTCTTTAACAAAATTATGTTTGAGTAGCTTAACTAGCTTGAGCTAAGAGATTCAAGGAGTTGAGGAGTTCAAAGTCTAGAGTTTAAATCCTAATAAGGAGAAAATCATAACATACAATTAACAATACAACATTTGCCATTAAAAAAAGGCTAAAATATGGTTTTGGTTTTAGTCCCTGTAATTTTTGTTGTTGTTTTTGGTCCCTGCAAATATGTTTCGTTTTGGTTTTGGTCTCTGACCCCACTTTTGTGATGATTTACACACGTGGCACATGATGACTGAACCAATTTATTAGAAAAATAGTCACTGTAAAATCTTTTGATTTTTGAAAAGGTCCCTACAAAATATTTTATTTTTGAAAATAGTCCATGGAGTGACTATTTTCAAAAACAAAATATTTTGCAGGGACCAAAAACAATAAAAAAATGTTACCGGGACTAAAACTAAAATGAGACATATTTGCAGCGACCAAAACCATATTTTAGCTTTAAAAAAAAAAAAAATTTAAAAATCACTTGTGTGAATAATAATAAAATTATACACAAGAATTCCTACCCTAAGAGAAAAAATAGTTATGTTTTTATCATCTTATTTGTAATGTCTTCATCGACAAATAAGTTATCCAGAACAAAAGTCTGTCTTGTATTAGTGATACCACTAATTTTTTGATTTTTGTAACCCAGTTGAGTTAGTCAAGTGGTGTTGGCTTGAGACCTTAAAGTGTGCTCCTCTCAAGGTCTCAGGTTCAATTCTACTCAATGCCAGTTTGGCTTCTTCAATTTTTTTAATCAAAAAACGTTAATGAATTAGTAGTTAAGCCAATTTCTAGAAATTGAACTATGGACCTTCTAATTAGAACTCCTCATTAAGCATACCTGAGAAAGATGGAGGACTCTGGAGGAAGTATGAGGGTTCAAGCCTCCAAGTTTGGTCATAGATGATGGATATTGGCATATTGCCACAAACACAGTTGGTTATGTTTTGGATTTGTACTAAAGCTATGACCACTTGATATCTCTTTGTGGTGTCTATTCCATTGTAAACCACAAACCTGCATGAGGCACCATACTTTTCAGCAACTATCATTCAGCAAGAAAGTATAATGGATGCATCTTTCCAAATGACAAATGGTGCATAAGGAAATCCTTATGCACCCTGCATAAATCCAGAATTGGTTTTGGAGTACAACTCACAGAAACCATTTCCACAACAAAATGGTTTTGGCATAATTTTATGCAGGATGCTGGAAACCATTAAGTACATCTAATGGTTTTGGAGTATAACTCACAAACCATTTCTGGATTTATGCAGGGTGCATAAAGATTTCCTTATGCACCATAACCGCGCCCCCAGAAGCAAGCACAGCTGAACCATAAGGGCACCAAGCATGATCTTTCACGAGTTCATCTTATTTGCGTCCCACACATAGATGTGATTTTCATTGCCACCACTTGCCAATAAATTGCTGCTTTTCGACCATTTCAAACCGCAAACTTATGCTTTGTGTGCTTTTACCCGAGAAACCACATTTCTTCTTGCTCTAACTGCATACAAGAATAATAAATTACAACAAAATGTTATTCTACAACATTTTATTAAAAAAAGCGTTCTGTATTCATATACATAATACGAATACAGAAAGCTTTTTTCTTGCTCTAAAAACTTAAAAAAAGAGCTGAATCTAATTACCATCATGGTTGATTATCGATTGGTCATGGCTTCCAGAAGTTAAAATATGACGGTTATTCCATGCTAGAGTTGCTATCTTTTGACTATGACCTTCAAGATTTCTTACTAGCTTGGAAGTCTCAGCATCCCAGAGTTGAAGTTGAGAGTTCACAAATTCTGTTGCCACATAATTTGATTGTGTGAACTAATTCTTCTCCGGTCATAAAAATAGAAACATCACATTCAACTCCATATTTGCGAACAGCTTAGAAATGTTCATACCATCAACGCAACAATTATTCGAAATATTCATACCAACTAAATTAACAAAGATCAACAACCAATATAACTTTCAATTCCAAATCAAAATTGTGTGCTTTACAGAAATACGTTTCCTTAATTTGTTGATCCAATAAAAACATAGAAGTTACCATCACGATCCATTCATATAATATGTGCAGATGCGTTTGCTTATTTTACGAGTGTTGGCAACACTTCGTTCATCAATTTTCATCCTTGTAAATTTATCCGTTTCTCTCCTTATAGTTATCATTCAAAAAGGTTTAAGAAGAAAGAACATCATCGTCAAAATCATTTGAAAAAATAGTTTTTAAATGGTGAAGACAGAATTATAAAGAGATATAGATATCAAAAAGAGAATTATAATTAAACTGTAAAAGATGTCATCACAAAAGAAAACCTAAAAACAGCATACAATTAAAAAATAATCCTAAGGTTTCTCTAAGATCTTCTGGACCAAACTGGTAAGGTTCTTGATAAAATCAGTTGTATCCGCATGTCTCTGATTTGATGTATCCATAAAAGCTATCAACTCTTGTCGCCGTTGAACAATTTTTGAGAGTTTCTTCCCTTGTGACTACAGCAGAAGTTCTAGAAGTTGTAGGACGATCAAACTGAAGAGGTTCCTTAGGAATACTAAATGAAGATGCATCATCGTCTAATACCTTAGATTTCTTGGAAGGCACTTGATTACTTAAAGATACTGATCTCTTCTTTGACTCAGGTGCATATGCTTTTTCTTCTTCCATCTTCTTCATATACTCCTTTACTATATCTTTGTTGTCCTCGTCATAGTCTTCATACCGAACAGTTGGAAATATGTAATTTGGATTAGCTCTGAGAAAATCTTCGGCTATAATTTTACGGTACTCCAATATGACTTCTTCATTGTCTTCTGGAAAAATGACAGACAATAGAGGCGATGTACCAATGGGAGGAAGTTCATCAATTTCTTTTCTTCTGGTCACTCTCCGAGTCGAATCAGATGCAACACTCTTTTTCACCTTTCTATTTTTCCTTGTCGGTGTGGCTGAAGCTTCTCTTCGTTTTGCTTCTTCATCTTCTTTAAGAAGTCTCTCAACTACATCACGTGAACGAACTTTCAACCTTGAAAGAGTTATGTGGTTGAAAAGTGGCCCAAAAGAGGGTTTTAAGGCTTGTTCGATACTGAAGTCTTTGGATCTTTGAAGACTATCAATGATTCCAAAATTT
Source organism: Medicago truncatula (assembly GCF_003473485.1). Lineage (NCBI taxonomy): Eukaryota > Viridiplantae > Streptophyta > Magnoliopsida > Fabales > Fabaceae > Medicago > Medicago truncatula. Next base: position 19,468,881 of record NC_053042.1, read on the forward strand.
TCAAGACAACCAGAAATCACTCTTCCAAGAGGGATAGTCTTAACCTTTCCTGATCTTGACGACCAAATAGCTCTCTTCAAAAAATCAAGTATCAACTCAGGAAGATTGATACTAATCTTTTTGGCAAAGTGCCACATGATAAACTTATAACTCCGAGTTACTATTTTGGAAGAATTTCTTAGAGGTAAGATACATCCAGAGATAATTTTGTATAGAACCTTGTATTCCGGATTCAAGTCCGAATAACTCTTTCCGTTTGGCTTCTCGAAAATTATTCCTTGAAGTTCGTCTTTTATTTCTTCCTCATTCCATTCATCAGAAAACTTCACACCTTCAGCATAGCACTTAATAACCTGTGGCAAAAATTCCAAAGAGATTATAACCACCTTTCCTTGAACATAACCATAGATGCTCCCATTATCAACCCTTGCACTCATCCAAAATTCTTTTACAAGCTCGGTGTAGATAGGTTTCTTTTCTGCATAGAAATATTCCATCCAACCCATATTTACAAAACTCACTCTGAAGTCGAATTCATTTGCAGCAAGATCATATAAATCAACCCTTGGTTCCAGTAGAACTTCTAGTTCTTCAAGTCTCATATTAGTCATGGTCACAAGATACTTTTCACCGACTGAGAAAGCCTAATTTCTCTCAAGTTATATACTGTGGAAGAAAGGGTTTGGCAACGTTGTTTGTTCCTTCAACAGCAAGCTATATATATAAGTAGTAGTCTGTGGAAGTAATTGTTGCTATTTTTCACTCGTATATATATATATATATATATATATATATATATATATATATATATATATATATATTTTATGGATTTAAATCAAGCCTTTTTTTTGGGTCACTCGATCTCTTAAATTTTGTTTCAAATCTTTTTTAAAATCTCTTTAATTTTGTTTCAAATCTTTTTTAAAATCTCTTTAATTTGTTTCAAATCTTTTTTAAAATATCAATTATATAAGAAAAACAACAAGCAAGCTTATCTTTTTTAACTGAAAAAAAAAAAAAAAGCAAGTTTATCTTTCTTAACTTAAGGCCATTGGTAATCCGTTTGGCCTGCATAACATGTTTTTTTAACAAATTGACCCGCATAACTTAAAATGCTAAATATATTATTTAGTAATATATAAATATGGTTTGTTACAAATTTAAAAGTCATAAATATTTGGACTTTTTTTCAAGGAATAAATATTTGTACTTATAATTTTAACTAGAAAGTCAAATTTTCATATAAAACACCGTTCATAACTTACACACGTTAGCGCAATAAAAAATAGAGAAAAGACAGACACGTAGTAAAAAAATGCTTATAAGAAATTTTGTGAACTTTTATAATCTATATCTTCTAATTATATGAAACGTCTTCAAAATGTTATTCTTTTGTGTCTTTTGTTTCAATCACTCCCATTATTTTTCTCTTTAAAAACTATCAATAAAAAACTATAATAAATTCAGGAAATTAAACTAAACTTACTCCAAATCAAATCAAAATTTCTTATAGTAACTCACTTTTCAAAGAAATTTTTTCATAATAACTCATTTCCCACTTCTAAATATCTAGAGTCGAAAATAATCTCCAATAAAAATCGATAATTTATTCTTTAATTAATTACTAAGTTGCATAACTAAGTTGGAAGCTGGATGTGGTGGAGTTACCTTGTAAAATTGATAATAACCATTAGACCTTATAAATACCTCTTTCAGCTCCAAGTCCACTAAAGACTTAGTAGTTTCCGTGAATGATCTTCCTAGATTTAGTGGCTAGTTTTGACCATCATTGACCTGAGAGACTATAACATCCATCTCAAATTCAAATCCATCAATGTTTATCTTCATCTCTCTCACAATTAGCATTTACTGACCACATGTTGAAACGGGCAAAGAACTTAAAGGACAAAGTGAATGAACATATAATTACAGTTGCAGTAAAGGAATTTCAAATGCCTAATCAACGACATTATCCATATCAGGAAATGGTCCAATATCATTGATTTGAAACTTCTCGATGACTCTTAATGTGTTGGCACCTCTTCAAACGTCTCTCAAATTCTTGCCTATTTAAGGAGTTGAAGACTTAAAGAATAAAAATGTGATTCTTCTATTTTCGGTGTGCCCTTTGTGTCAAATTTAAAAGCGCATAGAACACTTAAGAATTTGCTACTAAGTTTATATCTTAAAAATTATAAGTTTATAGAGTTTGTTCTACTTGTAATTTCTTACACTTCTAATTGTATATCAAGAGTAAATCATTACTTTATTTGTAAACTCAGAAGTCTCTTTCAACCGTGATTAAGCATTTGAAAATCTCTTGCTAGTGTGCCTGAGCATTTGAAGTCTCTTTGTTGTGTCCTTGAACATTTGTAATCAAGTGTGATTATAGTGAAGATCCCTTGTATAAGCGACGGAGGAATGCTTTCTTCATATCATCCCACGTAGCTATGGTGCCACTTGGAAGTGCGTTAAATCAATCTTTTGTTCATCCATTAGAGTGTAGACAAACAAATGAAGCCTCTTGTCGGACTCCGATCTCCCGTTGTATTAATGGTGCTGCAAGCTTCTAAAAAGTGAGTTAGATGAGAATTACAGTCTTCAAACTCCCTACCTAAGATTAATTTGTTCTCCCTTAGTGCGGCGAGAACTGAGTGTTTGATGTCAAAGAGGACATAGTTCACTAGTTGGAACCCTGGGCGACTTCATCAATGTTGTCAAGCCTCCCGTAATCTTCTAGTGTTATGCGTTCTGGTTGTCCCATCTCTTCGTCAGATGAGAAGTCACTAAAACTTGAAAGTGGAACAATTGCTCTTCTCTTGCTCCTCGGGTGGTTTTCGGAATAGCTCTCTCAGTTTTATCGATGTCAGAGTCGCATACCAAGGTACCTGAATCGTCACCACATATAAATCAACGCGCAATGAATTTTAAAAAGAGATTGCGGTAGAGAATTAGACTAATAATAAAATGAAACAAAAAATATATATATATATTCTCGGTTTTTCTTGTAATATAAAAAAAATGACTAAAAATAAAATAAATATAACCTCCATACCAGATTAAAAGAAACTATAAAAAACTAGATCTTTTTACATTTTTTAATTTTGATAAACTAGTAACAAACTAAATTAAATCTAACCTATAAACAAGAAAAATAAAAACTAACCTAATCTAAAAATATTTGAAATAAAACTAAACCTAAGATATAACCCAAAACAAACTATTCCTAAAAGATAAACCTAAACTATAAACTAGTAACTAACCCCAATTTTTAGGATCTAACCTAATACTAAAAATAGAAAATTAAACTAACCCTAACAACAACAAAAATCAAAAAATTATAAACAAATAGACTTGAAAATTAAGCAAATAATGCTCCCCGGCTGTTTCCATGTGTGGGGTGCATGGTACGGTGCGCAGGGACGCATGAGATAGTTTCTCATGTGCGATGTCTGTGAAAATTCCTTGTAAGTGCAAAAAGACTATACTACTCCTGAATTGTAGGAGTAACTAGTATAATTACTCTCTCTCTCTCTCTCTCTATGTGTGTGTGGTTGCGCGCTTTGGGGGGGGGGGAGGGGGGTAGCGATTTGATTTTTTGTTTTTTACGGAGTTTTAGCGAAAGCGATTTGAATTGTTTTGACTAATTGGAAACAAACTTGAACAATCACAACAATTACAAAAAATTAAGACTATGTGATAATAAGATTCACAAGATAAATCTTATTACAATCAAATATCAACAATTTGCAAAACTAGACAATTTCAAATCCAAACCTATAAGAAAATATAACAAGCTATCAATCAAAAACACAATGCATATGCAATTGATGAATTAGATAGTAATTGAAACTAATTGATCCAAGCAAAATAGTAAAAACCAAATTTAAGAAATTAAATCAATTTTTATCAAAAACAACTTATAGATCAATATTAATTTCTACTCTATCAATTAATCAATTAACATATACAACTATCAAAATTAAAGAGGATAAGGAAAAGAGAATGACACCAATATTTTTATAGTAGTTCACCCTTTCATCCCCGCTTCGGGCTACGTCTACTGTTCTTGGTGAAAAACGCCTCCAGCAAGGTCATCCACTAATAGTAACAATGTTGAATAGAAATGTGATTACAAGAGTTCCTTGAAACTATCCTACTTCTTCAACCCCCATGTAAGCACTCCCCCAAACTTCAAATAACCTTTGAATTTGGTGCTTCTCGATGTCTTCGAATCCTCAATCACCTGTGCAATCATTCAAACTCATCACTCAAGTTCTTCGATGCTACGTCCGACAAATGGATCCCCTTGAACACAAGAACAATTAGAAAGAACCCCTAAGACAGATTATTCACTTCACTTTGGAACCTTGATTAAGCCCAATCAATTTCTTTGAAAGAACCAACTTACAATCCCTATTAGCACCCTAGCAAATCATATGACTCAAAGCACAAAGTGATTATAAGATAATGTGTTTAATCTTAAAGAATTTATGAACTATGAGTTTTTGAGACCTAAAGAGAATAGATGCAAATGATTCAATATTCTACGGAAGTGAATAATTATTTATCACAAAGAAAGAACTTCTCGATTACAAATAAATAAAGCATTTAGGCATTGTCATGGACTTGTATAGTTTACCTCATTCTGGTGTAAGGAAAGACTTTAGGCATTGTCTTGTTATCTTACTTCTTTAACAAGTGGGTCAATGTATCTGCTCTTTTTGAAGAAATAAAGATAAGACAATATCTATTAGTGTTTTTTATATGTAAGTTTAAATAATTGAAAACAATTTACTCTTTGGAAAAGACTTCAAATAAGCATGACAATGCTTAATAGGTCATACTTACGACAAACCGAATAGAAAACTCTTAAAATGAGTTTTTAAGTGAGTTTGATATTACGGCATCTCATATGCTAAGTCCCAATATCATGATCATATGTCATCTTAATAATGTATGTTCATATCAACAGAGTTAGGCTCACATGATGTATCTAGTTTGATATTATAAATGAAATGAGTTAATTTGACTCCTATTAAAAAAACATTCAATATTACATTAACATTCAAAATTAGACAAACATTCTTTTTTACATTTATTGCAATAAATGAAATTAGTTAATTTGACTCCTATAAAAATCAAATTCAATATTATATTAACATTCAAAATTATAGAAACATTCTTTTTTACATTTATTGCAATAAATGAAATTAGTTAATTTAACTCCTATAAAAAACAAATTCAATACTATTATATTAACATTCAAAATTATACAAACATTCTTTTTTACATTTATTGTAATAAATGAAATTAGTTAATTTTACTCCTATAAAAAACAAATTCAATACTATTATATTAACATTCAAAATTATACAACATTTATTTTTACATTTAGTGCAATGCCTGTTTGGTCAAATGATTTTCACAAAAAAAAAAAAAAAGGTCAAAAGATTAATTTGCATTATCATACACCTTTGTGATCTAAATAGCAATTAATATATGTAATTTTCGAAACATGCAACCAAATCACATTCATGAGCTTCAACGTTATATAACAAGAAGCAGATCATATGTTCCATTACTCTACTATATCCAAATATGATGAGTGCGGTCTCCAAAATTGTATTCTTAATTTCAATGTTAGTGATAATTCTCGTTGCTTTGCAGTTTGGAAAAACTAATTCTTACCTTCCCACTGTATACGAACACATTATCAACAACATGAGTAGTACTGTACTCGGTGTTCATTGTAAAGACAAACATCATGATGCTGGATTTCGAAGAATAAATTTTCAAGAAATTTACACTTTCAATCTGAGGCCTCATCCCATTGTTAGTGTAACCTTATGGTTTTGTCGATTTGAATGGAATAATGATTTTCAACACTTTGATATTTACGTACAAAAACGAGATGCCAAAATTTGTGAAAAAGAATGTACTTGGTTTATAAATTCGTCTGGACCATGTAGAATTAGAGGGACCTCTTTAGATTGTTTGCCATGGAATCCAAAAGTTGCTATCGTTTATGAACATAGGCAACTTGGTCCTGAAAATAATACTCTTACTATGTAATTTTATCATCAAAAATATTTCCTTGAAATTTATATAGTTGGAATAACAAAAATAGTGGAATGATTTATTATAAGTTTTGCTATAAGTTTTGCTATAGTTTCTTTTGACTTATATGATAATTTTACTATTTTATTCTTTTTCTTTTTAAAATCAATACTTTGTATTATACTTTATAATTTATCTAATAAAAAAAATCGACAAATCTTGTAAAATAATTTGTTTTTTTGTTGACAATTTCTTATAAAAAAAAATCGAGTAAAGTACACTATTTTTCCCTCCTTTAGGGCTTTGTTTGCAAGTTTGGAGGGGAAATGAGGGGAGGACTTTGAAAAAAAAAGAATGAAGTGGAAGAAATAGAGGACATTGGAAGGAGAGAGATTTAAGGGGGTTCATTTTTCTTCATTATATAAAATTCTCCTCACATAGAGAACTCAAAAATTGTATTGGAGGAGGATTTTGATGAAATTTTGGAAGTTTTTAATAAATTCATCAAATTTAATCTATGTTGTTATAATATTGTTAATATTTAACATATATATTAATCATAAGCATTTATTTATTAATTTATCATTCAGTAAAAAAAAAATAGTCTTTTCAACATATCCCAATATGTCAAATCTGCAGATTTGCCAACTCCTAGACCGCAAGTTCTAGTCGTTGTGTTGACGGATACAATAACAATGTCAACTTCGTAGAAATGCTTTTCAACATCAATGCTAAAGAAAAGGTTTTTGCCGTGACATTACTTTACTACATCATAAGACTTGGCTCATAGATGTAATGGTGTCAGTTTGGTTAATACAGAGAATTTGAGGTGTAATGGTGTCAATTTGGAACTTACTACTAATGCAAATGAGAACATGGGTTCAAGAGAATGCTGATGCAGACATAAGTAAGAGCCCTCCAAAACTGGGGCATATATAACACAAGTTTTATATGGCATAGTATCCATACTTCACTGGTGGTTGTCAATGGAAGCCTTAGATGGAGATTAAGTCATGGTCAAAACATTTGAAGGTGGAATGATCTGGGCAACCTTGCAACTAAATGCATACAACATCAAAGTTAGGGAATTAGTTGATAATGATACCAGAAATTGGAAGACATATTTGGTTAATCTTTATTATGACCAACATGTGGAAAACCAAATATTGTATATGCCCATATTCAAGGATATGGGTGAAGATAAGTGTTCCTGGAAATTTACATCACACGGGGAGTATAATGTAAAGACAACGTATCACTACATCATGGAAATTTTATGGATAATAGTGATTTACGAGTTCCTGATAACTGGATGAAAATATGGAACATTAAAATCCCTCAAAAAAATAAAAGTTTTCTTGTGGCGTGCGGCAAGGGGCTGCCTTCCTACAAGGGAAATACTTCGCACTATTTGAGTTTAATGTACGGATATGTGTTCGTTGTGAGGGATCTTATGAAAATGAATGGCATTTTTTCTTTGGTTGCAATAAAGTGGAGGAAGTATAGGTCGAAGCGGGGCTGTGGAATTTTATTAAGGATAAATTGGAAATAGTTGATGGTTTTGTTGATCTCTTCTTCCTACTGCTCGAATTGCTATCTCATGATAGCTTACATATGTTTGCTATGACCATGTGGTGTATTTGAAAGCGTAGAAATGATAGACTATGGGATGATGTGGAAACACGACCTGCAATATCAATTGGGTTGGCGCGTGAATCTTTATATCAATGGCAACATGTACGCGCAAAGCAACGACAAATGGAGAATGAATCAAGTTTGATCAGTGGCACATGAATAGAACGGCATAGCAGCAGCAACACCATTTGATGAAGAAAACCAGCCTTTGGTGGGGTTAAATGTAATTTATACGTCTCAATTTTCAAGGATCAAAGGTGCTATGGCGTTGGAATGCATTTGAGGGGAGAAAACGACGAGTATATAGCAGCTAAAACAACTTGGTTTCAAGGAATTCCACAACCACATGAAGTGGAAGCGTGCGGTCTAACAGAGGCAATAATTTGGCTTGGAAATCTAGGTTTAACGATGGTTTTCATAGAACATGACTATAAACAAGTGGTTGACGACATCTCTAACAAAATCGGTAGCAATTATGAATTAGGAACTATTTTAAACTATTATAAAGATTCACTTTATAGATTACCAAACTTTAAGATAAGTTTTATTAGGCGACATGCAAATGATGTGGCTCTTTAGTGAGAGAAACTTCACCTTCTCTCTAAGTTTTCTTTCTCCTTCATTAATCGAGGAGAGGTGGTTTTAGGTCATTTTTTGATCTAGAATCACCTCTCTGCATCTTTTTCCCCTTTCTTTCAATTTAAATAAGTAGTTTTCACACATATCAAGTTTTTCATTTTGTGTTTTTTGTGATTTCGTCGTCTGAGTGAGGCGTTGTGTTCTTCGTCGATCAGTGTGGCATTTGATTTCACGTCCTGTTGCGGTGTTCATTTGGTTTTATTGAAAGATCAACTTCAGTCAATTACAGATTTAATCAATGATTTGGACGTCGACGTTGCAGATCTGGAAGCATGTGTATTTTGGTGACTTAGAATTTATCAAATTATTTGCAGGCATTTTTGTCGTTGTATGCTATTAACTTGGATAATTTGAGTTTGTTCGCAGATTCACCATTTACGTTCTTAACAATATTGAACATGTTATTGTATCTGATGTAGTCTCAATTTGAATGAATGAAGGAATGTTGTTTTATTTTTGTCAAAAAGACATCATTGTCATATGCTAGTTCCCAACATAGTCTTGTCTCCATTGATACTATATTGGTGTGCTAGAAATAATTTCATTTTCAACAACAATATGCCTTCCACATCCACCTCTCTGCAAAGGATTTATGCTATGGTTGCAAATATCAGAGAAGCTTGGTCTTCTTTGAATTTGAGAGTTCCAAATGCATCCAAACTCAACATTGTTATTTCTGTCACTTGCTGGACTCCACCTCCTGCAGGTGCTGTTAAAATCAACACTGATGGGGCTGTTAAAAACAGCGGAACTCTAGCTGCTTGTGGTGGTCTTGCGAGGGATGCATTGGGAAAATTTCTTTGGGGGTTTTCGTTCAAGCTGGGAGCTTGTTCAGCTATTCAAGCGGAGCTTTGGGGTATTCTTCATGGTCTTGAATTGTCAATTGTGAGAGAAATGAGTCATACTGTGATTGAATCTGACTCTTTAATGGCTATCAAATTGATAAACTAAGGCTGTTCCAACTCTCACCCTTGTTTTAGCCTTAGCTCCAAAATAACTACTCTTTTGAGCAAGCTTCCAAGTGCCACTATCCATCACATATGCAGGGAAGCTAATGTAGCAGCTGATATGCTTGCCAAGGATGGTTTTAACTTTAATAATGCTAATGTTGTTTGTTTATTCAGCTCCTATTTTCCTTGTTAACTCTATCGTAAGAGATGCTTATTTGATTCCACCCATTTAGGGTTTAATCTAGTTTCTTGGTGGGGGCCTTGCCCCCTACCATTCATCAAAAAACAAAATGCTAGTTCCCAATGTCACGATCATATGTCATCTTGTAGTTTGATATTATGAATGAAATAAGTTAATTTAACTCTTATAAAAAAAAAATCATTCATTATTATATTAACTTTCAAAATTATACAATATTCTTTTTTATATTTATTGCACAACCTATTTGGTCAAATAATTTTAAAAAAAAAAAATAAAGGTCAAAAGATTAATTTGCATTATTATACCACCTTTTTGGTCTAAAGATCAATTAATATATGTTTGTCAAAAAAAATCAATTAATATATGTAATTTTCGAAACATACAAAAAAGTCACCTTCATGAGCTTCCACGATATATAACAAGAAGCAGATCATATGGTCCATTACTCTACTATGCAAGTATGATGGGTTCAGTCTCAAAAATTGTATTCTTAGTTTCAATGTTACTGACTATTCTCGTTGTTTTGCAGTTTGGTAAAGCTAATTCTTTCCTTCCTACCGTATATGAACACATTATCAACAACATGAGCAATACTGTACTCGGTGTTCATTGTAAAGACAAACATCATGATGCTGGATTTGGAAGAATAAATTTTCAAGAAATGTACACTTTCAGTTTGAAGCCTCATCCCATTGTTAGTGTAACCTTATGGTTTTGTCGATTTACATGGAATAATGATTTTCAACACTTTGATATTTATGTACAAAAACGAGATGCCAAATTATGTCGAGACTGTACTTGGTTTATAAATTCGTCTGGACCATGTAGGATTAAGGGGACCTCGTTAGATTGTTTTCCATGGAATCCAAAAGTTGCTATCGTTTATTAACATAGGCAACTTGGTCATGAAAATAATACTCTTGCTATGTAATTTTATCATCAAATATATCTTCTTGAAATTTATATAGTTGGAATAATAAAAATAATGGAATAGTCTATTATATGTTTTGCTATAGTTTTTTTACTCGTATGAGTTTTGGTATAGTTAATCATCAAATACTGAGCATTATGATTTATGAGTTTGATCTTCCTTTCTTTCTCACTTTTTATGAGTTTTGGTATAGTTTTTTAAAAGTGAAATTTTCTTATAAAAGTGAATATTATTGTTTCGTTTAAAAGTGAATATTTTTTTTTTTGCTTCCCTTTGCTTTGTTTTTAAGTTCATTAAAGAGTAAATTGAACTTCCCTCATACACTTACTTTTATCATGTTCAAATTATGGATCCACTTGAAGTCATCCCAACGGAGCCACTTGAAGTTGATAGTTTGAATTTACAAGTTTTCCTCCCTCAGTACCATGGCAATTGCATACAAAGTGGAACTTGGATTGAGTCTCTTTGTTTATTCAACTTTTGGCTACTAATAAAAATGATTGTGTTCATTGTTTGGGTGCTGGTACGAAATCTAGTTTGCGCATTTCCAATTTACAATGTTGTTGACAACATGTTGATTGTGGGGGAGAAGAGTTTGGGTAATGTTAGAGCCTTGAAGCAAAATGTTTTTATTTGAGTACTCATATGAGGATCACCCATTAATTTTCACAAGAGTTTGTTGGAAGGGCTAAATGTAGCAAAGTCATGGTTAGTGGAAGCTAGTGTGGTGTTGAATTGCAAAATGGCCAAATACCTTTTGTTTATTTGGGCCTTCCTATTGGTGGTAATCCTCGCCGTCTTTCTTTCTTGTATCCTTTGGTCGATAATATCCGTAAAAGACTGTCAAGTTGGAAAAGTAAAAACTTATCAATGGATGGTCGACTTCTTAACACATTTATCTTGTCTTCGCTTCTGGATTACTTTCTTTCCTTTTTCAAGGTACCATCAGGTATAATTTCATTAATTGAATCCCTTTTTAATTCTTTTTTGTGGGGGGTAGGGGAGTGAGGAAGCAAGCAAAATTAATTGGATCCATCGAGATAAAGCGTGTTCTGATAAGGAGTTAGGAGGTTTGGGTGTCAGGAGGATTAAGGAATTTAATTTGGCATTGTTATGGAAGTAGTGTTAGAGGTGTACGCTGATCAGGGATGGTCGTGGTACAAGGTGCTGGTAGCTAATTGGGGCCAAGGGATCATATTAGCGAAGGGGGCAGTAATGAGTCAGGTTAGTGGAAAGACTTATGTGGTATTAGAGATAAAGTAGTTTCCGATGACGACAGTTGGATTGCAAATGGGGTGGTGTGTCGAGTGGGTAATGGTGAGACTCCATTTTAAACGATCCTTGGTTGGAGGGAGTGTCATTGTGAACTACATTTAGATGTTTAATTGTGAACTACATCCATACAGGAAAATACAAACACAGTGAGGCACCTGTAGATGTTATACAACCTCCAAACCTGATCGAACACTGCAGACCACTCCATTATATCAGAAAGTGTGAATCATTACCTCATCATAATCATCCTTGCAAATCCACGCATCCGAGACATGCTCTGGGATTCACGAACCATTGATTCATATTATAATTCGTGCTATTTGCCTTGAATCTCAATCAATTCCACGAGCACAGCTTAACTGATTCAATAATATTTTCCGAAACAATATCTTTCTTTTTTTAATAGTTTGTCATTCCTTGCCTTCCAATTTCCAAATACTCGTAAACCAAATCACACTAAGACTACTAGCCAAAACTCTCTTGCTGCCAGTGCCAATCAGTCCTTCAAATTGATTTTAAGTGTGCCAGACCTTCATTTTGGTATGTGTAAACGTCCCAAGCCACTTGCTAATCATATACCAAGTACCTGCAAACACCGGGCACTCAAAAAAGAAATGAGTGACAGATTATTCGGCTCCACATTCACCAACACACCAGATGGACCCATGATCTATAACGCCTCTCTTATAAAGATTATCTTTTGTAGCTACTCTATTTTGAAACACTCTCCAAGCAAAACACGAAACTTTTGACGGAACTGCTTTATGCCAAGCCCTCGACCATGAAGGATCAGTCGAAATATTGAAACTGGACATGATTTTCTTATAGGTCTCCTTTACAGAATGCTCATATGTTAATTCCCCACTCCTTTACAGAATGTCTTTCCACCATAACGAACTTTTATGATTCAACCTCGACAGCCTGACTCTCACCGCGTCAATTACAGATTGCCACGTTGAGTTTATCCGCTATCAAGATGCCATCCAGAATTTGCCTTCCTGCGATAAACGTCGATTGTGTTTCTGAGATAATTGTGCCAGCCACCTTTTTAAGTCTATTTGCTAGAACCTTTGCTATTACCTTGTATATACACTCAATCAAGGAGATCGGTCTAAAATGCGACAAGTTAACCGGATTCTTTTTCTTCTAATGTGCTAATTAAATCAATGAAAATAATTATCAGAACATTTTATTGTGAGAAATTAATTAACAGGGGTTTGGGGTATAATAGTGCTTGCCTGTTTGGTACAATGATAAAAATACAAGGAAAATGTACTTCTCCGATCCGTCATTTCCAAGAGCAGGTTTACCAAAAGCATTTGAATGAGATGACAAATGATCTTTTAAGCTTAATTACAGGTATGGGTTCAAATCTAACGTTAGAAATGCAGCAGTTTTAAATATGTTTTGGCATTCACAGAGGTCTTATCTGACGAGCGATTAGTCTCTGTAGTTGCACTCAAAGGATAACAAGTTTACACAAAAAAAGACAATGTTTAAAATCTAGTATGTATTTATCTTATATATAATAAAGTAAGTTAATTCTAAATAAATGGGATCAAATACTGGCACAGGAAATCATAGATACAACTCTACCCTCCGAACCTTCAACAAAATTCACTGGATGGTGAACTTATTAACAAAATTGCTTATGCTTATGTCAGAGGCTCAAGTGCTAAGTTACCATGGAATAGCTATGTCCCTCCAACAAGATCTTTCATCATATGGTGACTTGCTCAAAGGAGATTACCAACTTATGAAAACCTCAAAAAAATAGGATGAGCTATTGTGTCAGTATGTTGTTTTTGCAGGAAGAATGAGGAAACATTAATCAACACATTGATATATACAACTACTAGTTGGCATGGCTCTATCATGGGATGCACTGGCAGATGGAGTCCTTATGTGCAACAGATGATGACTTCTTCTATTCTACACATTATTTGGAGTATTTGGATAGAAAGAAATTGCAAACAATTTCGAAACAAATTAGTCTCAATTTCATCACTGCCATCGGAGGTTTTGTGCAAAACATTGGCAATGCTATTGCATCACTGGAGAATTATGTGCAGCTATGTGTGCAATAGAGAGGGGTAACCTTGGCGCAACTGGTAAAGTTGTTGTCATGTGACTGAAAGGTCACAGGTTCAAGGCCTGGAAACAGCCTCTTGTGTAAAAAACAGGGTAAGGCTGCGTACAATACACCAACAATGGTGGGACCCCTTCCCGGACCCTGCGTATGCGGGAGCTTTTAGTGCACCGGGTTGCCCTTTTTTTTATGTGTGCAATAGAGAAAGCTAAGGAGATGAACGGGAAGAACATATGAATAGAAAGTGATTAAGAACTGGTTGTAAGGGTCACCAATCAAAATATACAAGTTTCTTGGTGCTTAAGAAGTAGAATTGCAAAATTCTAAGCTAATAGCTAGAAGCCTTAATTGCTTATGCACTCACATTCATAGGGAAGGAAATGCAGTGCACTAAAAGAAAATATGGATTTTGCTACCATTATTTTACTATGAATGATGTTGGTAGCAAATCTCAATTAAAAATACTACGAAGAAAATACTAACATGTGCTGCAGGGCACTTTAAAAAAATCTTTGAATAGTACATTTTTATGAAAATTTGTGTATTCAATACATTGTAAATTGAATTATTTTCTAAGATTAATTTCTTAATTTGAATTGCTTAAACAACTTAGGGAAGCACTCTCCACGAGGATTCGTTAGCAAGACGATAGGGGAGCATCTGTCCAAATCTCAATTTGATTTTAGGTGCTAAATAATAGTTTCGGCATTGGTTGAAAATGTACAATAGTTTTGCATCAAAACTACTTTAAAATTGAAAATTGTAGATTACTTGACTTCTCTAACTCTATTTTAACCAAATTAATGCTATAAAACTAAATTTAAAATCCTTTTAACAAACTCTCACATGTCCAACACATACTAATATAGTCTTACTGAGAACATCATCAAGGTATACAAGTAAACCTTGGCAGTCAATCATCTAGGAACATACAAGTACAGAAATCTAATAGTAAATATCAAACTTACAATACCATAAATCAAGAGTTGAAAAAGGAAAATGCATTATCCAAGAGTATAATAAAACTGAAGTTCATTCCCCAGCAATGGAAATTAAATGGCAAATAAAGAATGCCTTCTCCTTACGAAACTTAGCCGGCCTCTAGTATGGTCTGTATCGCATGGAACGTCTAAACCTTGGAGCGCTTCTGCAAACCAAAACGATTTAGTCATTACAGATCAGTAAAGGAAGTGAAGATTGCAAAAATATTTTGTCACAAAAAGAATGACTACAGCATGGATGCTTATATGGTTTCAAATTAACAGAAGCTTTTTTACTGTTGAAAATAAATGCCTATTTGATTGCAGAAAATAATATTCTGTTTTCATTTTTACTTTAGTTTCTATTTTACTCTGTTGCACCGACACTTCTGATTGAAGGCATGTCCGACACGTGTCGTGTCAGACACCGACAATACACTCACACTCGTGATTACATTGAATTATGTCATTTTCTCAAAATTTGACTGGTGTCGACGGGTCCGTGTCCGTGTGACTGTCGTTTCCGGTGTCCGTGTCTGTGAAATGTTTGTATAAGAAATAGTGAAAATGACTATTTGTTGTTTTCACTATTTCTTATATAAATCTTTGAAAACAGGAAACAAAATGATACTTTTATACTTAAATATAAAAGGAAATGACAGTACAATATATTTTCTTAAACCAAATAGTTCCTAATTATCTTTACAACCAGCATTGGGGTGGGGTGGGGCAGGGCGGGGGGACTCGTTTTTCATTAGCATGGTTGCAATGGAGAAGGTCATTTTTTAAACTTTTTTACCTGAAATTGAGAACTTAACGTTTAAAATATTGAAGGCGAAGAGATCTATAATGAGAAGTATTTGAATCGCAGAAACAAACTCATGGTTTTGTAAAAACCAGTTATAGCAAAAATTCACCCACCACGTAGCAGAGACAAATAAAAGCAACAATCCCCATTTTTACTCATCAAATAAAAGGTTGAAAATAAAAGACTACTTAATTTCAGAAAAGTACTCTTTTTTCACTTATAATTAGAAAAATGTCACTTTATTTTCACTCTGCATCCTATTTTCAAATGTTTGCATAAGAAATAGTAAAAATGACTTATTCATTGTTTTCACTATTTCTGAAGTTTCAACTAATTTTTTACTCATCAAAATCCAGGTTTTTCAAGTTTCCGGTATTCGCTTACCCATATCCAGGTCTACGATACACTGGAGGTGGCCTCCTGGATCTTAAAACATAAGTGTTTCTCCCACGATGTTGGTTCATTCCAGGAATGTTAGTACGCTTAGCACAGACCTGAAGTGCAAAGTAGAATTTAAATATACAACATTAATGTGAAAACTAACTCAGAGACAAAATGCATTTTGATTGATTGTCTGATACAGACCTTAATTTTCCGACCGTAAAGCTCAGACTCATTAAGTAACAGAGCTTTGGGAACAGCATCAATGTTCTGGAACTCAACATACGCACATCCTTTGGGTAGACAATATTCATTCAAGAGAATCGTGACTCGACTCACAATCCCACATGACTGAAAATGCTGTTTAACAACTTTGGCTGTACATGCATAGTCAACCTGCATCACAAATATGTTCAGTTGAGGATTTAAAAAGTTAGAATGAAATTACAATTTCCGATAAAAAAAATAAATTCAACATGCAGTACAAATGTGATAATAAGACATCACAACTGTCAAGGTATCAAATACATGGACATGTATGCGGTCCTGTGCAAGCAGCAAGAGGAATGTGCAAAGCTTAAATTGAAAATAAGCACTAAAATGTAGAACAAGCATTATACAGTTAGACACTTAGCCAAGCAGGTTGGGCATTCATCTCTTTATATTGATGTGTGGTTACGGTCTCTTCGATTTTACGGTATGTTAACAGTCCCATGTTGGATAAGATACGGCCGGAGAATATGTTTATAAGTGGTGGACACTGGACAGTCATCACCTAACAAGTTAGTTACCCAAATTCTAAGATGGATTAGAGTCTATACAAGATCCATTGGGCCACACGCTATTGGGTCTCCCAAGTCCCAACCCAAATTCTAATACGGCAAGAGATGAAAGTCCTTTTGAGGTTCTTATGAATGGTCGATGTATATTATACAGTCTACACAAATCAATACAGATGACTTAAACTTATTTCAGCAGCCAAGAAGCATATTTCCTTAGAATCCAAGATTCAATTCCATTCTAAAATCTGCAGCCAAAGGAGGAGGTATGTTTAATTATTATTCTTTTGGGAGGTAAGAAACGGACAAATATACAACAAAAACTACTGAACTTTTAAGGATATCCACTGTTTATGTTGTTCATGGTGGACACCCAAAAATCCGCTGTATAAACACACAATTCCAGCCATGGGGGGTATCCCTTCACAAATTGGCTATGGCAGTTGACGAAAAATCCGCCACGCCATTCTGCTATGGCTGCCATTGAACAACATTGATTCAGTCAATGCACGCCTTTAGCATATGCAAGAGGCATGCGGCTCATGCATCAAGCAAGATTCAGTGACCTCTTTTGGCACCTTTGGCTACACTTTCAAGGGAATCACATTTGTGGAAAAGCAGGACTCCTATTGTTGGGTGTTAAGAAAAGGTATACAATGCAGCGTATTGAGCAAAATGGTAAAATCTGAAGCTTTTCGATAACCTAAAACTAAATAGCCATGCTTAGATAATATTCTAATTGGCAGCATCCTTTGAACCAAAGGATTTCAGTCTAGCACAAAACAATCAGCACGCGTGTCGAGTATGTAAATACACACAGACATATAAAACAAAATGTAAATTGATGTCAAGTATCTAAATATAGTGAAAATGAAATGAACAGAGGCAGACTAATGAAATTAGCATCTTACATTTCCAACATAGACAGAACGAGCATCAACTTCTTCCACCACAGCTTGACTTGCCGATGAACCAGATGAGCCTTCAAATCAAAATTACAAATTAAAATATCATTTAACAGAAAGATATTTATACTGTTCTTAAACGCCTCAAATAAAATGTAGTATATTAACAAACAACATTAGAAATGACAAGTATCTTATCCATCATATATGCCTTATAATGCAAAGAAGCCCATTTCTTTAAGTTGACACAAGATTTGAAATCAAACAGCAAAAAATATAACTATTGTGTTAACCCTTCTCATGCTATAATTTCATTTTCCACGAAGCCACCAATCCTTTCTCGCTGAGTTGAGATCCTCTCCATTTCTTTAAAGATATATTCATCAACATTACTATGGTTTAGGTGTATAAAGGCCTAATTAATGTCACCAATTTTGAAAATGTCTGTACACGTCAAAACCATAGTAATGGACTTATCCATTAATTTTGAGAAAGGGAGAGGACCGTCACTCCTTCTCCCCAACACAAGCTCTCGGACACACAACCAATACTCTGAACAAAGTGTAATTTTCAAGCGATATATAAACCAAATATTTAAGAGAAATTATTTTCTATGGTTGAACTCAATTTTCACAAAGTTCATTTCATAAATTTTCAATCTTTATTTGCAATTATGAAATGTTAATTCCCACTAGATTTTGTTTTTACCAACAATCACTCTCACCTAAAAATTCCAATTTCATTCAAAAAACCTAAATTTTCCATATCAAAGTAAAATTGAAAGCAGGTGTAAAATCATAACACATTCATAGGAAAAAAAATTTACCATACCTTGGACTGAAGATGTGCCTTTTACGAATTGCATCGTTTTTTGTAATGTACCTTTGAAAGAAGATGCGCCTCTTACGAATGTTGTAACAGCAGGATCTGTATAAATATCCTACTAGCACCTTACCATGCCACGATCGTTGGTGATTTTTCAGTAATCTTCGATACTAATCTTCGTATTATAAAAGAGAAGAGAACAAACAATCTGAATTGCCAACAAATTAAATCAATGCATTGATGAGATATACATTTAATCACAGTACACAATTTCACAATATAAAGTATACCAACACGAATACGAACAGAGGAGCAAAGAGAACTTTGCATGCACAAGACAAACGGCACAATGAAGAACGAGAGATTTATCAGTACGGGGTGTGAGAGAGAGGAAGATATAGAACAACCTAAGTTGAAAGAGTAAAGTGACTTAAGCGATATTTATAGAGTGGAGCAAAGGTCAAACCTTTACCATTCGTCCGTTCCTACAATTAAGATAAGATCAATTTTGATTATCGTTCCTCTCACATGTTTGGTACATCATCTCACATTTTATATCGTAAAATGTATAACTAACTTAAATTTAGATTTTTGTAAGACAACATAATTTATCATAATTTTAGTTAACGATATAATAAAACCACTTCTAATATAATATAATCTACCTATTGTCATATAAGAGATTATGTTGTTTTGTTAAACTCTACATTTATGTTAGTTTTACATAAATCAGACAAATAAATCACTTTGTATACCAATATTATTTTGACAAATAAATCAGACATTACAAGAAAAACACAAAGATCACTAATGATCATGAGGTGGCAAAGCTCTAGTAGGTATTTGAACAGAGCATGTCATTACGACATACAACGAGAATTTGATCACATTACTTTCCGCGTCTTTTATTAAACTTAATTTTGCAAAAGATAGGTGGGAGCCTGTGCATAAGAACATTTGCACGACAGGACATATTAGAGATATAATATAAAAACCATGTAGACAAACATAGCATAATATAAAAATTCTTGTTTGCGAACATTGGGAATATTATTAGACAATAAGAAGTTCGGATACAATCAAACTTTCGATTGATTCAATTTCAAGTACCTTAAATCCCATGGATGTAGATGTGCTCTGTTGAATTGCATTTGAAAAACCAACCTACAAAAATCATAGATGAAGACAGACTCTTTGGATTTCATCTAATTTCATTTGGAAAAGGAAACTATAAAAAGCATATTGATTCTTATAGAAAAAGAAAGGAATAACTGAGGCTATTCAAACAAGCATGTGCCGCAAGTGGTATCATGGATTTTCAATTTATGGGTGCAAAAATCATCCGGTTGGTTGTAGTGTTGTCGATTCCGGATGGAGGAACAAGGACAAAAACCAAAAAAACCATCATATAAAAGTGCCATTGTGGTCTATGGCGTTGTCAAAACTCTTGATATCCCCATACATTGGGTCGTGGCCGCCATTTAACAACACAGGTTTGTTGAATATGCTACCAAACTCTTGATATCCAGAGGAATGCATATGCTTAGTAGGACTCTACTGTTCAAACAATCAAATTTCAAGCCCAAAGGACTGTTAAATAATGAAGCACTGACACAAACATCGGAAACGATACTGACACGGACACGACAATACCGATACAATTTTAAGAAAAATGACATAATTCAGTGTAATCGCAGGTGTCGGACACCAGGACACACCTTCAATCAGAAGTGTCGTGCAACAAAGAGTAAGAGATGTAATTTAACAACCACTAGTGTGTTATAAGTTATAACCTAAGAACTAAAGTTTTTGGGATAGTACATTCATGATAATTATCATTATACTTGTTCAAATTTATATAAAAAATTGAAGATAAAAGAATGAAATCAAGAAAAAAGACAAGTAAAAAGAAACATGCAAACAATTGATGGATGATAAGGTGTTGAAAACATAAGACAGAACATGATCAAATACCTCTTCCTCTTCCTCTTCATATCCCAATGAATGTGATGATTCTTACCCCCAACACAGCGGCGAATATGAGTTATGTCTAACTCACTCAACAAAACCATTCATTTCATTTTTTGTTTATTTTATGGAAGTTATATTATATGGAGATTGAAAATATTTCAAAATTTCCCTAAAAAAAATCAAAATAAAGTGGTTTAAGGTTATTACAAAACGTATTTAGAAATGTAATAATGATGTTAAAAGATAGGACAAATTTACTTAACCAACTTTATTTATTATTGATGTAATATTTTGTTAGTAGTGTACACTAAATTAATTAGAGAGTACAATTGAAATTGGAAGTAAAATAATAAATTTATATCGAAACAAGTTTTGTGTTTGGTTTCATGGAAATTTGTTTAAAATCTATTTTTTAGTGATTTGTAGGATTTGAGATCTAGATTGTTAGGGTGGTGTATGACTTATAAGTTTGGTTTCTTTCAAGGATCTATAGGAAAAGAAGGTACTATTCACCTCCGAAGGTAATTGTGGGGTTGTTTCTCAACAATTTAAGGTTCAAGGGGGTCGAAGCGGAGACATAACAAAGATGAATTCTCAGAGTAGAAGCTTAAAGGATTTCGTGCAAAATTAAGATTTCAAGATGTTGTGGCTGTCCCGATTCAAGAGGACTTAGAAGATTAGATCTTGTGTGATTTCTTAGCATAGATGATTAGGAATCGAAAGAATTTTTGTAATTATATGCTTGTAAACATTTTCATCATAGTAGAAACCCGTAGAAGAGACGTATTCTTCTAAGAATAGAAGACGTACCCCTAGAGAGGACGAAAAGGAGGAATCTCTACAAATCTCGGTGTCCTTCTCTCCTTTAATTGTGATATATATGAATCTATTTAATTAATGAATTGGTTACCATTTGATTATGAGTTTATTTTGTATCAATTTGATCTCTATCTTTAATCACTTGCTATAAATTTAGTCCTTAGCATATTTTCATAATGAATAATGAGTAAAATTGACAAATGCAATGGCTTAGTCCTATTTAAAATATTCAAAACTCGTCATTTTCACTCGAATGGGTCTCTTGTTTAAAGTTGTGAACTTTAATTTTTCTTATATTAAGGACGGATGGGAGGGGCGCGGTTATCGTGCATAAAGAAATCCTTATGCACCCTACATAAATCCAGAAATGGTTTATGTGAGTTGTACTCCAAAACCATTAAATATACTTAATGGTTTCCAGCACCCTGCATAAAATTATGCCAAAATCATTTTACTGTGGAAATGGTTTCTGTGAGTTGTACTCCAAAACCATTTCTAGATTTATGCACCATAACCGCACTCGGATGGGAGTACTTCACATCATCATATGTTAATCCATTGTATAAGTAGCCTTAACCAAATTTGATTTTGTCACTACTATTTCTTTCTTCTGCATTCTTACCGTTTTTATTAACTACTTTCTTAATCCTTTACTCTCTCATTTCCTTGATCCTTCAAATTGTTGTCTTTTATTTTCAACATCATCAACATGGCTCAATGTGATTTCTAAAATCTTTCTCACAACTACGATAATGATGAGGAATCTGTTATCAATTTTTTTTTCTTTGGGTTGGTCTAATGATGTTGGCTTGAGATCTTAAAATATGCTCCTTTTAAGATCTCAGATTCGATTGTCATTAATGTTAAATTTTGTTCGTTAAGTCCATAGAGAGACTTTGGCTTTAAATGGGACCCTAATTGTGGGATTAGATGCATCAGATTAGTCGGTCTCTAGTCGGATACCGAGTTCTCAAAAACAAAAGAAAAAAATCTTTCTCCTTTTGCTCATTCAAAACGTGATAATATGAGTTTGTTGAATCTCTCTTCAACTTATGATTTATCAGAAGATAGAGTAGTGCTAGCAACATTCTCTTCTTAACAGTATCTCTACCACTCACCTTCTTATTTGCTTAAATCATGGTGGATCTCACACTTTAGAAACGGGTTCCACTAAAATGGTGGATCATACATTGGTTTCATCCAATAAAAAAATGAGTGTTGAAGAAAGTCTTGAAGAGATAGTGTCCCTAACATTCCTCCAAAAGATATGTTGTTTCTTAAATATTGCATCGGTCTAAGGGAGCTCTTTGGCTTGCCTTTCTTTTGCGATTGGTTCACCATAGAAGGAAGGTCAACCAATTTGCGATTTTTCACTCATCCAACGCCTATTTACTTGAGGTGATTGGCTTTGCTGGGGATTTCTCAGGCACAACAATGGAAGACTTAGGGGTTTTTAAGGACATTTTGTGTGGATTGAAGCCCAGTTTCTACAAAATATTTACACATTTTTTTCTTTTTCAAAACAATTTTATTTTTTGTTACTTTCTCGTAAAGAAATTATTGTATGCCATATTACTATAAGTAAAAACATATTACAAGAACCACTGTATCCACATGCCTACTTTCTCTTCTTAACCCTATTTTATTTTTTCTATTTTTCCCATGCAAGTTACGACTAAGCCATTTGTTAGATGTCATGAGATAATAGTGTTAATCTTTGTCACTTTAAATGAAAACAATTTTTTTTAAACTACTAAACCCGCTCTTTGAATGTATGAAAGTGATGCCTATGATATAAACTAAAAAGGTAATATTTTTATATAATTTTATACTTCTTGGAACTATTATATGATGATTTTATGTGTGTGACTTATAGTAGTGGATGAATATGATGATGAATGCCTTTTTTAAGTATGGTGATGAATGTTTGTTCAATGGATGTTGTGTGTGTGATAGAGAGATCTAGTTATTTTGTCATGGCTCATGTGTGCATAAGTCTTCTAAAAGAAAATTGTTTTGCGTTTCCATTATTGTAGTGGTTATTTTGGATTTTGTTGGAAGATTGTATGGAAAATAGTTTTCAAAGAGACACGGCTAAGACATTGATTTTTTAGAAATGTTATTTGAACAACTATTTGTTTGGACAATTCATGGGACAACTAAAATATAAGTATTGGCACAAAAATCAAAGCAATGAAAAGAGAAAGTAAAAATATAATGTAAATATGAGAGATAAAGTTGTTAAAAAATTGTCACAAAATGGTTGTTCAAATACTCATTTCTCTTGATTTTTTGTTCAATGTGGTATAAAATTATGTTGGTACATCATGGTAGCGAGCATCACACAATGCATGTCAGCACTGTTCCACAAATCGAGTGTTAACTCGTAAATTCGCCCGAGTTTACGTTTTTAGGTGGCAAAAACGTGTTAACTCGGACGTAAACTCGGTTTTTGGTGAAATCGGAAAGTTTGACCGAGTTAACATGTGTTAAACTCGTGTAAACTCGTCCGAGTTTACCTTTGATTTTTTTATTTATTTTTTTGGTTATTATTTTTGTCTCATTTTTTTTCAAAATCCAATTTTTTTTTCAATCCCAAGGTGTTGAAATGTTGTCTTTACGGTTAACATAACTCGTTTTTTCCATGCTTGTTATGTACAGAAGCTACGCCTATGCGTGACAATGACATACATTGAATTTTAGGGAATGCATTCAGAAGCTTGTTATTATTGATTGATTTGAAATCATTCAAATATATTACTTGCTCAAGTATTTAAATGAGAAAATGGTTTTATTGAAAATCCTTTTGGGTTAGACTTGGGTGCTATGTTATTTTTCAACTCTTTTGAAAGCTTGAATTTATTCAAATATCAGAACCGGCGGTCTGAATCGACTCAAACAAGTCAATGAGTTTTGTTCTCCTTTTGAATCGATTCATTGTTGCACATAAGGGTCGTCAAATCGATTCAATCTTCATACACTGCCCATAGTTAAATCTAATAATATGAATTGATTCAGAAAGTGTATTTTGGAAGGAAAAAAAATTGCTATTTTTTGCACTATGCACCCACACCTATAAATACAACATTCCCTCGTTTTATCCATTCATTACTTTTCTTTTTATCTCTCAAAAACCATATTAAAACACTTTCTTCATAATTCTTTGTGAGAATTAGTTATAGTGTTAGAGGTATAATCGTAGGTTGTGTAATGATTTGAATATTTTAAGAAATTTGAGGTGCTCAAAGTTCCAAAGGACACAAGAAGGCTTTCTTTTCACTTTTACAAGCTAGGGGATTTTTCTAGTTTATCAACACTGAATAAAATCAAAGGAATCTATGTGAAAGAATGAATCTTTACGAAGATTGCCGAAGGATCTCACATGATTGAATATTAGAATGATTGAGGCATCAAATTCATGGATCTCGGATTCTTCATAGTTCTTTGTGAGAATTGGTTCTAGTATTAGAGGTACAATCGTGTGGTTATGTAATGATTTGAATATTTCAAGGAATTTGAGGTGCTCATAGTTTCAAAGGACACAAGAAGGCTTTTTTTTTTTCCGTCTATAAGTTAAGGGATTTTTTTACTTTATCAACACCGAAGGAAATCAAAGGAATCTATGTGGAAGAATGAATTTTTACGAAGATTGACAAAGGATCTCACAAGATTGAATTTGAAGGGTTGAGGCAACAAATTCGTGGATCTCGGATTAGGATCAATTTAGAGACGATCTTACTAGGGTATTGGTCATCTTTTGGGTTAAAGAGTAACAAGATTCTTTGAATGCTTGTAATCAATCCTTGTAGAACATCGTGTATCATAGCGGAATAACATATATTTTTTTATGAAGAGTGGACGTACCCAAATCAAAGAATCATGTGTTAAGTGATTGAATGCATTAGAACTCTTTTTTCTTAGAAGGATTTTATGTTTTCAATTATTATTATTAAATCACTTGTCATAAATGAAATTAACTTGTTAATGATTTTATCATTGATTAAATATTTGTGATTTTTATTGGTAGTGATTTCTTTGTTTAAAGTATAGGTTTGATTTCCTGACCAAAAGAAAAAAAATATAGGTTTGAAATAAGATAATTAAAAAAAAGGGGAATATAATTATTGTTCGAGCATCGAAAGAGATACACAAGTTATTGTTTGAAATGGAAAGAAAAAAGTACTATAGTATTCTAGATGACAACCTAAATAGTCATTCGGTGTCGGTCATTTTAAACCGTCTGATTGGAGAATCAATCACGCTGGATACAGACAATGGAGATGATGAAGGTGAAGGTGAAGATGATGATGAAATGGACGGTGGTGATAATGAGTGTTTACATGCTTCTTCTAGCTTCGGTTTGTTGTTGATTGCTACTCCAACCTCCCTTGTTGCCATGTAACCCTTCAATCGTTTCACATCACATAACTTCACTGGCTTTATTATAAAATCCTTTGCACCTTCTTCCAAACATCTACATATTTTCAATATTTACAAATCATTTATTTTTTCTACTTCATCACAATTTCTAATGGTAACTAATAACAATAAGAATTTTAAAAAATAGTTGATTTACTATGTTAAAAGTTATGTATGCAACAAATTAACAATAATGATTTATTTTTTTGAAGATAACAATAATAATAATAATTTATACTTATATATAATGGTGATATATTTTTTTAAGCGTCTCTTTTCTTTGGTCAAAAAATACTTTTAAATAAACTTGCTTATGAAAAAAATTATATTATTTTTGTCATTGAAAACATTAAGGATTCATATTACATCTGTTATTTTTATATCATCAGTGTTATTAAAAAGTATAATCATGGTTTATTACGGTTTAAAATTCATAGATATCTATTTCATACTTCCCCTCAAAAAACATCTATTTCATACTTATTCTTTTAATCAAAATTAAAATTTCACAGAATACAATATTCTTAATTTAGATGCGTTAGTGAAATAAAAAGGGACAAAATTATCTAATAAAAATAATAGTACCTGTCTATACGTGGCAAAACATTTTCAGAAGACATAATCACCACGGGAATTTCTTTAAAAGTGGACGATTCCTGCATCAAAATGACAATTTCGGATCAAACTTCACTAACAATATAATCAAAAGAGTGAAAAATAAATTATGATAATGATTTTGTCAATGGAATTGTGATAATGAATTTGAACCTTAATTTTTTTTAGCAACTCATAACCAGTCATTTCTGGCATGCAATAATCTGTAATAACAAGATCCACCTTCAAAGGCTAAGGAAACAAAAACAAAATAAAATAAAATCAGTAAATTAATATTTTATAGTAAAAGAATAAAATAAAAACTACAAGAAAAATAAAAAATTGCCACGTACAACAGAACCATCAGATTCAGAATTCTCTCTCTGCTCATCCAACCCCAAAAATTGCAGTGCTCTGATTCCACTATCCACAGCAGTAACTAGTTCTCAAACAAAAACAAAAATCATCAACACATTAAATTTTAAACAGTAATAAAAAAAAATAATACTCTATGAAGCACGGATACGAACATGACACGTGTAATTATATGTATCAGTGTCATGTCAGTATCGGACACAACACATGTTCGAGATCAGAACACGTCTAATCTAAGAAGTATTTGTGTTTCATGAATAACACTAAATAAAATCACAAACTCACCTTTACAAGCAGAAATCTTGAGCAACCTTTCAATAACTTTCCGATCAATGAGACTATCATCCACAGCCAAAACATGAACCTCTTCAGAATTTGTCTCCATCACTTCTCACTTGAAGAAAAACAAAGCACCAAATAGGTTATGTTATGTTGTATTTTTGTAGGTGTCTAAACCTTAAATATAGTGTGACAATGTGATATGTTATGTTGTACCTGACCAATTTTTTGTATGATCAAATTTCCCGCTTTGTTCTCTAACTTTAAAAGTCTCTTTTTTAATTTAGCAAAAAATGATAGGGAATCAAATCCTTCTTTTACCTCTTTAATTTGTTTTGATTTTTTTGTTGATTTTGTTTTTGTGGTAAAGGTTTCTATTTTTTTCAATAATAATAATAATGTAGAAGATATTCTGCTGATTCAAATTTGATTAAAAAAAGTAAGGTTTTGATGGTTTTTATCAAAATAAAAAAGTAAGGTGTCGATGGGATTTTCTGTGGACTGGCATTTACATTTTTAGCTTATGTTTAAGCTTATGTTTTTTTAAGTAGAGATTTCTTTTCTTTTTTTTTTTTAAGAAGTTTTAAGAGAATATTTCTTATTTCTTAATTATTCGGAGGATAACGGATGGAATTTTGGCAAAACTCTGAAAAATGCAAGCTCATAATCAATCAAATAAAAAAAGATTATAATTTCTTTTTTAAAGGGTATAATTGTTTTTTTGAAAGAAGTATAATTGATTTTTATGTACGTACTAGTATATAACCCTTTTAATAATTAATAAAGATCATCGTGAGTTTAGCTCAGTTGTAGAGATATTGTATATTTATATGCAGGTCGAAGTTCGAACCCCGGACACTCCACTTCTCCGTTAAATTGTGTGAGTTTTAGCCACTAAACTACTTGACAAAAAAAAATCAATAAAGATACTTTTTACTGCCCCTATAAAAAAAGAAAGATACTTTTTAATATAAGAAAAAAAAACTTTCTGCTCAATTAATAATAGAAGATTGTGCCTTTTTTTTTAGGAATAGAAGATTGTGCCTCTAATCTCCAATTGCATGGAAAGATTAGAGTGGAATGATTTCAATTTTTTTTATAAAATCAAGAACACTATAAAAAAAATGGCTTTTATATGAGATACTTACTCATTTATACAAAAAAAAAAAAAAAAAAAAAAAAAATTCACAATATATGATTTTGTTTTTTTAGTCAAATAGGCTAATGGTACAAATTCATTAAAACAAAAGAAATGATATTTATACAACCATTTTGTTACAACTTTTTGACAATTTTCTCTCTCATACTCACATTATTATCTTATTCTCTCTCTTCCTTTTCTCTCTCCATTGTTTTTGACCAATGAAAAGAGAGAAGAAAAAAAATTGTCGCAAAAATTGTATCAAATGGTTGTTCAAAATATCACTACTCTTAAAACAAGTAAGAAATTCGACCTCTACGAATAAAATGCAATGTTCATACCGACAATGATAGTTTCAATTTTTAATATATTATAATTAATTTTTTTGATAGTCATTTAATCAATAAGCTTGCATCATCTTTAATTCAATATCTTATATTTAAGATTATAATAACTACTTAATAAGCTTACTTTAATCAAAATATTATTCTATTTCTTTCCTTTAGAAATATTCCTTAATCCGTGTACAAATTTTAATTGATTTCATTATAAAAGATGGTTAATGGATGACTGGAAATGAGTGATTATAACTATAGTTATATACAATTAAAATCAATATCACTTATGTCAAAAAATAAAACTCATAAGATAATGCAAACCCGTACTTTACTAAATTAACTCAATTAACTAATCTCAATTGTATATGGAAAATTAATGATTTTATACGCTAAGTCCATGTTACTTTAGAATTTCTTTTTTGAAGAAATTAAAATGGGATATATCAACAACGGCGATGGAAACTCCTCAGTACAAGGTGTATCAGAGGGTCTAACCCAAAAAAAACAGTCACAATGTATAATTACAAAAATAAGGTCAGTCGATACCTAGACAAAGTAAAAGGTCCGACCACCAGCTCTTAGATCTGTACACAAAAGTAGTTTTATTGGCTTTTAACCACCACAATGAATGAAGTTTAACTTTTTCTAAGAGCTGTTTAATAGGTGTTTCAACGTTATTGAACAGTCTATTATTTCGTTCATTCCAAACCAGCCAAACGCAAAGCAGCCAGATTAATTGTAAGAACGATTGTCAAGCCTTTAAATTCTTTTTGGAATTACAAGTCAAACAGCACAAAGATGGTATTTTCATTTGTCAAGAAAAATATATCAAAGATCTTCTTAAAAAATATAAGATGAATGAAGACAAGATTATGACTACACCTATGCATTCTTCATCAAATCTACAAAGATGAAAATGGAAAAGATTTCCCTGAGAAAGAATATAGAGGAATGATTGGATCTCTTTTATATTTAACTGCTAGTAGACCTGACATTGTTTTTGCAGTTGGCTTATGTGCTAGATTTCAAACTGCACCAAAAGAGTCTCACTACATTGCAGTTAAAAGAATTTTCAGATACCTTGTAGGCACTCCAAGTGTCGGTCTATGGTATAAAAAGGGAACACGCTTTGATCTTATGGTATATTATGATGCTGACTATGCTGGACATAAATTAGAAAGAAAAAGTACAAGTGGTGCATGTCAACTCCTCAGAGAAGCTTTAGTCAGCTGGTGTTGTAGAAAACAAAGTACTATAGCATTATCCACCACAGAAGCTGAATACATTTCCGCTGCAAATTGCTGCTCTCAGGTATTATAGATCAAAAATCAATTAGA
The DNA here is from genome assembly GCF_003473485.1 of Medicago truncatula. NCBI lineage: Eukaryota > Viridiplantae > Streptophyta > Magnoliopsida > Fabales > Fabaceae > Medicago > Medicago truncatula. The sequence continues at coordinate 19,498,613 of NC_053042.1, forward strand.
AGATTTCTCTCTCAGGTACACAAATATTCAAATATTGTGTGATAATACTAGTGCTATAAATTTATCAAAAAATCCTATTCAACACTCCGTATCTAAACACATCGAAATTAAACATCACTTTATTCGTGATCATGTAAGTAAAAAGAAAGTTGTACTTGTCTTTGTTAACACAAACGATCAATTGACTGATATTTTTACAAAACCCTTGATAGAGGATCGTTTTCTTCTCTTAAAAAATAAATTAAAAATAATTAAAAACCCCTTCTTAAATTAATTTTGTTTATTCTTATCATTGTTTCAATTAATTTTGTCTACCACATGTATATTTATTTATATTTCTTTTAAGGAAAACACTAAAATGCATGACTAATGTTTTCGTTATTATTATACGACAAGACTAAAATGCTTCAATTTTAATTTTTATATCACTCAAGATAATTCATCTAACTTCTGAATGATTCTTATCATAAATATTAACTTGCACCTTCTTTTTTCTCACTTATCCAAATCACCCACGTTCTTTTTTTTGTCGTATTATTAACTGATAGCTAGTAAATAATACTTTAACATCTTGTTTTGTTATAAACATAAATATCAGGGGTCCAATAGTCTTTTTTTTAAGATTCAATTGTGGTTGCTGGCAAAAAAGTGTTAGGATTTGACCTTTACGTTGTTTTTTTTTTTTTTTGGTTTAAAGAGCAAACTGCAGCTGTCGTGCTTGTTGCTGCATGAAAGAGTGTCGTGCTATATAGCACCACTCTTCTTTTAAATTTCCTTCTACTCTCACGCGAACAATTTTTTTTTTTGGCAAGTATAATTTTCTTTAAAAATTCTATACAATACTGCATCTTTTCTTTCCATAAAATCGTACCCTTTCTCCACCTAATCCTCATTTAATCAAATCTATCTCCTATTTTCTCTCAAATCACGCACCACTCTCTCTCTTTTCGCAAAGCTAATCAGGCAAGATAAAATCCTAGCCATCCAAACTCTTCCATCAGAAAAACAAGCTAATCTAAAGTCATCATTCCATTATCTGATTACGTAGCCTTAACTCTGCACAAACCATCAACTCACACTATCACTATTGTATACCCTTCAATCTTCTTCTTCATATAGATCATTTCTTTCTTAATCCATTTCAATCCATGCTCAAACTAACAAAAAAAAAATGGAAAAACCAAAACAAACTTTCTCTGAACTTCTTTCCTCTGTCGATCAACATAATCTACCTTCACCACAACCCTCACCAAAACCTCCTCCTTCATTTACATATTCCCCACAAAAAATCACCACTACACCAAGTCTAACTCTCAACTCACAAATCGACCTTTCTCTTGTTCCCCTCCTAAGAGCTTTACAACATCAGCTCATATAAAAACTGAGTCTTTTGATAATTTCTTTAAACCAAACCCTAACATCAAATCAAAACCATCTTTCTCTAATGAACTCAGAAAATCCATTCGTTTATCCTCAAAACCATCAAGGATCTCTTACACCGATCTAGAAGAAGAGATCAGTCGTTGCATGCAAGATCAAAAGGCTTCAAAACGTTTCAAAACTTCCTCCTCAACCTTCACTCCTTATGCAAAAAGAAAAGATGTTGGATGAAATCATCTCCAATCAAAACGTTGCTGAAGAAAAAATGTTTTTGAATCCATATCCTACAAACACAGCCAAAAGACCCCTTTCATAAAGCAAAACCTTTGATTTTGATGACATCAAGAAAAAGGAAATCCAACTTGATGATGTTCTCAAGGATATTGGATGGAAACAATTCTGTGAAATTGATGAGGCCATTTACACAAATCTTGTTCAAAACTTTTATTCCTCTGCCACTATGCTTGAAGGACACGATGTGATTCTTTGTTGCATTAATCAAATTGATATCATTATCACTACTGATATTCTATCAAAAGTTTTCAATATTCCAAACTCTGGTATGATGATGCTCAACCTGCAAAAGACTATCATGTAACAACTTTGAAGAATGAATATAAGATTCTTCATAATTTGTGATCTCATGGCCTTTTACCTCGAAGTAGAGGCAAATATCGAGTCAATGACACTGATCTCATGGTTATCTATCATCTAACTCATGGCAAACGAGTTAACCTACCATATCTCATCATTCAACACATGATAAGTGCTCTCAAAGACAACAAAGAGAATGTTGGACTCCCTTACTCCATGGCACTCACCAAGATCTTCAAAGAAATCAAACTCTTCTTCATTGGAGAAGAGGCAGAATGACACTGGAAACCCTTCAACTCAAAGAATGTGTCTCACATTAAATTAAATTATAGTGATGGAGCTTTAGGACTTCATCAAATTCCAATTCCAAGGGAGGAATTTCTCAAGGTAGAGGAGGAAGAAAATCCTATTCACAGTCTTGTGAATGCAATAATTGTTGAAAGTCACAGGACCTCACAATTTGCTTCACTCAACTTCAAAATTTCTTCAAAATTTATGCTTCAACCCCTCATTTCAATCTCTCTAATGATCTCAATCTCTCATCTGGATTTGGAACTGCACTTGTTCCTATCTCTCCTGCTCCTATGCTTGATGTTTATAACTCTGCTTTGTTCGAATCAGACTGTTTGAACAAATTCATAGAATCTCATCCAAAGAATATCAATCAACTTCCTAGTGAACTACCTCCAATTCCATCTCACTTTAGCTCTTTTGGAAGTTTCAAGTCAACAGGAACTTCTCCAAGAAATGATACTCCCATTGAACCTGAAAATCCTATCATCTCAAATGAGATGATCTATGCTGAGCTCACTTCTCTTCATGCTGATGTTAATCACCTTCATGAGTCCTTTGCTGTTTTTCTTTTCACATATTGTGGTGTGGTGCCTCTTGCTCATGGTTTTCATGCATCGTCTTCCAACCCACCTCTACATGATCTTTAGCTTGCTCATTCACTGCAAATATAGAATGAGAGAGAGAGTACACATTAATATTAAGCTTAAACGCACTTTTCACCCTCTAATATTCAAAATGTAGCGATTTTGGTCCCCTTATTAAGAAAGGCTTAAATGTGGAAATGGTCCCTGCAAATATCCGGCGTTTTGGTTTTAGTCCCTATAAAAATATTTTTTTGGTTTTAGTCCTTGCAAATATAGAATATTTGGTTTTGGTCATTGTTATTTTGTTTTAATCCTTGTAAAATCATTTCATATTGAAATTGGTCCCTATAATAGCCAAAGTCCCCCCCCCCCCCCCACACACACACACACATATTTAGCTCCTTTTGCAAAACACCAATTTTGGCTCGATCAACGCATATCTCAAGTTGGATATCACATGTATACTTTTCGAATTAAAAAAAATTAAAAGCCACATATTTATCAATTGATTTAAAAAAACAAAAAAGGAAAAGAAAGAAGGAAGGTGCATGTGAGAACACACACCACCACCTCTCTCCCTCAGCTTCCTCTTTGTTCCTCTTCACTCTCTCGCTCATCTTCATCCTTGTTCTTCAAGCTTCATTATTCTTCTCCTGCTTCTTATTCACTTATACATTTCAATTTATGGATTTCCATATTTGAACACGGAGGGAGGCGAATCGAACATGAATCAATTTCTGGATTTCAATTTCAATTTCTAGATTTCCAGAACAAACACGGAGGGAGGCAAATCAATTCCTCAATTTTGATTTCAAATGAAAAAATCAACTTTTGATTCACGGAGGATGATGATGGTACATGAAGAATGACACTAGTGATGTTTTCTGGGTTTTGATGATGATTTCAATGAATTTTGCAGGAGGATGGGTCATATTCTAATTTGATGCATATTTTGTTGGTCAGATTATAAAGAGAAAGAAGAAGAATAAGAAAATCAAGGATGATGATGGGGATGAATGGTGATGCAGAATCTGGGGAGAGGATGGGTGTTGGTGATGAAGGATAAGGATAGATGTTAATTTTAATTTTGGTGATGATGAATCTGGACAGAGATGCATTATTCATAATGTTTTTTATTTTAATTTTTCTTTGTCTTAGGTAATTTCTAAAAAGAGAATATGAAGTTGTTGTGTTTGATGATTGTTGGGTTAAGAAGATGAATGAGAAGGAGATTGATGAAGAAAGAAGGGATAGAAGGAATGGTTGGAGCTTCTCACGCGTCCCCTTCCCCTTCCCATTCTCTGTTTTTTTTTTTTTTTTTTTAAATCATAAAATACACATGCATATTTTCCTTTATTTTTTTTTTGAAAAAAATATACGGTTGACAATTTTTGAAAGTATGTGGCGTGCCACGTAGAATTGACTGGATCAAAATTAGTGTTTTGCAAAAAGGGCTAAACATGAGGGGGGACTTTGACTAATATTTTATAGGGGACTGAAATCGTTACATTTTGAAGGTTGGGGGGTTGAAAAAATGTGTTTGTACCTTAAATTACAGTTCATAATGTAAATCGATTCTGAACCGAATTGAAACTGATTTGTAAAAAGGGTTTAGTTCAAAACTATATGAAATGGTTCAATGCAGTTCGGTTCAATTAACTAAATTATTTGAACACCCTTTAGAAAGATAGATAAGAGAGTGACTATGCACGAAATGAAAAGAACAAGTGACTAATTTATCATCAAATAAAAATATCATAAATTACTTTGGCTATCATGTCATGTGAGTGACAAAATTAGATCGTGAGAAATCAAAAGTGACCAAAAAGGTCATAATCTTTGTTTTTTAATCTCTCCATTTTTCTCTCTGCATCGTTCCAATTTTATCGGATGTTTCTGAAATGATTAATCTCTTCATTTTTATTATCTACAAATTTAAAAACAAAAATATAACATTAAATGAATCAAAATCATTTTTATACATCTCAAACCATTCAAAAACTTTCTTTTGACTTTAACAAAATACTTTGGTTTGTAAAAAAAAAAAAAATACATTAAAAAATATTAATAATCAAGAAAATAAATGAAGAGAGAAAATGAAAACATCAACTAAATGGATCAAATCACTTATAATTTTAAAGAACAAAAATAATGTAAAGCCCAAAAAGAGAAACATGAATGCACCATGTCTGTCTGAAATCTGAATATATCGTGACATTCGTTCGTTTCTCTCTCTCTCTCTCTAAAAAAACTCTCTCTCTCTCTCTCTTCAAAATCAAAATCCCCCCAAAACCAAACCCTTATTAACTCCTCTTTCACTTCACCCCGAGATCTAATCGAAAACCTTGGTATGCACCCTTTCTCACTCTTCTTTTTTATTATTCTTTACCTCCATTTCATGATTCAATTTTCTGCTGTTTTCTTTAATGGGTTTTCTTCAAAATCTTTTTTTTAATGTCTCTGATAAATCTTTGCTGTTATTTTTCATCTGGGTCTTTTTTGTTTTACTGAATTTGAATTTCTTAGTAAAAATAGAGATTTATTGTATTTATTGAATGTTTGAAGTTTTGATTTTTGTTAGATATAAGGTTTTAGTGGTATCATGGAAGAACCAGAAAATGTTTCAGAAACCACTGTGACCCATGATGTGAAAGTTGGTGGTGAAACCCTAGATGGGTCTGTGGTATGTGGGGGTCACAATGAAGTGATTTGTGGTGATTCTGTTGGGGTAGGTGGTGGGACCGAATATCTGGTTGAGGAATCTAAGGTTGTAGAATTTGAAGATGCCGGTAGCGAGAATGCGGCGGCAGTTGAGTTGGGTAGCGTTGTTTTGGGAGGGGAAGTGAGAGATGAAGCAGTAGTTGGTAGCGAGTCTTGCACAGTTGTCGAAACAACAATCGATGACTTCAATATGGTGGATGCTGCCAAGGCCGCAGATCATAGGGTGGCAAATACTAGCAATGATGATGCTTTAACGGGTAGTTCTGTAAGGGAAGAAAATGTACAGTGCTTTGGCCTTGAAAAGTGCAACGCAAAGGAGCAATTGATAGTTGACAACGATGTGAGTGGTGTTTCTTCCTTGGATGCTCAACAATCTGATGTACATGAGGGGATGCAAATAGATGGTGAAGATCAACAAGGAACAGAACGAAACGAAATAGTGAATCACACTGCAGAGGTTAAAGGTAAGAAGATATCTTCTGATTTCATTGGTGTTTTCTTCCAGCTTAACTAGTGGTTACTAGTAAATGAGAATGTTGTTTAGTTTCTAGATAGTGATGCTTGTAGATATGTTGGTGCAGGTTCGTCGGCATCTATTGAGACTGAGGAAAACTTGGATGCTAATGCAATTGTAGAAGAAGACACTCAAGTTACTGACCAAGGGAGCCATGCGCCATTGCGTGATGGAAAGGAAAAAGTCAACGAGGAGTCAAATGGTGGTCAGGAAATTGAAAAAGTTAATGAAGTTGGGAAGAGAAAACTAAGAGATAGAAAAGCCGGAAAACATGCACTTGTGAAGCCTGGTAGTTCAGAAATAGTTCATCAGGCACGATATTTGCTGCCAAAAGAAAAAGAAGAAGGCGAGTTTTCTCTCTCTGATATGGTTTGGGGCAAAGTGAGAAGTCACCCATGGTGGCCTGGGCAGATATTTGATCCGTCAGATGCATCTGAGAGGGCAAAGAAGCATTATAAAAAAGATTGCTATTTCGTCGCATATTTTGGTGACAAAACATTTGCATGGAATGAAGCATCTAAGCTAAAGCATTTTAGGGCACATTTCTCCACAATTGAAGAGCATAGGAATCGTTCAGAATCATTCCAGAGTGCTATTAATTGTGCTTTGGATGAAGTTTCAAGACGAGTCGAATATGGGCTAGCATGTTCTTGTATACCTAAAGACACCTATGACATGATTAAAAGCCAGACAGTAGAAAACACCGGGGTTCAACAAGAAATAAGTATCACACATGGGGTGGATGAGTCTCTAAATGTTGACTCATTTTCACCTTTGAATCTTATAGAATATGTGAAAACACTATCCGAGTTTCCTACGGCTGGCTTTGATCGTTTGGAGCTTGTGACTGCTAAGGCTCAGCTGCTTGCTTATAATCGTTTTAAGGGTTTCTCTTGTTTGCCAGAAATACAACATTGTGGAGGTGTTGACCCGGACAATTCATTTTTTGTTGACAATGAACAAGATTTGTGTGAAGATACTGAGAACGCAACTCCTGTAGTTAAAAAAGGCAGCACCCGTCAAAAGCGTAAATATAAGTTCAAGGACACTTTGCATCCGACAAAGAAGGAAAAAAGGATGTCAGACCTAATGAATGGGACTCCAGATTCTCCCGATAGTGATGGTTGGACTCCAGATAATTTGGTTTCACCTGAACATTCCAAGAAAAGGAGCAAGAGCGCTATTGATCCCTACGCCGATGACTCTGAAATGCAAGATGGGAGAAAAACAATTTCTGTTGCAAAAGTTTCAAATACGACAAAGTCATCGTTTAAAATCGGTGACTGTATTCGTCGGGCTGCTAGTCAACTCACTGCGTCATCTTCTATAAGGAAGTGTTCTAGTGACCGATCTCCAAAGGCAGATGGAGACTTTGATGTTTTTCCTGATAATGAATCAGATGTGTCTCTCCCAACTGATGAAGATGATCAGGATTCGACAGAATATTCGTCTCTAGATGATTTGCTATCTTCACTTCAGCTTGTGGCACAAGAACCCCTTGGAGAGTATACTTTTCTGAATGGCAGCATAGTCAGCTTTTTTTCTGATTTCAGAAATTCTGTAGTTGTGGCTGCTGATTGGAAAGAGATTTTACGTACGGATAATTTTGGTATTAAGAGAAAGAAACCCCCAATAGTTGGAACTGGATCACCTGAAACATTTGAATTTGAAGATATGAGCGACACATATTGGACTGACAGGGTCATTGACAATGGCACTGAAGAGAAACCAGCGCAACAGAAACCAGTGCAACAAAAACCAGTGCAACAACCATCACGGAAAAACCAGAAAAAAGACGAACAACCAGTCTCTGCTAAGTCACCAAAGCCAGCTGTTAAATCACCAAAGCCAGCTACCAAGTCACCAAAGCCAGCCCAAGTTAATCGTAAGCCCTATTCCAAGAAAAACAATTCTGAAAGCAATCCTTCCGAGGCTCCCGAAAAACCTCCTGGTTATATAGATGACAATGCTCCTGCTGAGCTTGTTATGAACTTTGCCGAGCTCAATTCTGTTCCCTTAGAAGCAAACCTTAACAAAATGTTTAAGCGTTTTGGACCACTTAAGGAATCTGAAACAGAAGTTGATAGAGTAAGCAGCCGGGCAAGAGTGGTCTTTAAGAAATGTGTGGATGCAGAGGTAGCTTTCAATAGTGCTAAAAAGTTCAACATATTTGGATCAGTACTCGTAAATTACCAACTTAATTACACTCCAAGTGCACTGTTCAAAGCTTCATCTGTTGATGCAACACAAGACCAGGAAATGGTTTTCGATCTCTCCAATTTTGAAGTTAATATGGTCTAGATTGTTTGGTACGTAATCTTCTAATAATATTTCACGCGATTTTAATTGTTACATTTTGATTGGTGTAATTTTATGCTATATGAATCTGTGATTGGCTATGTACTAGCTTTTAGAAAGAAAAAAAAAAAACATGATTAAAGATCCAATTATCTCGAGAAGGCTGCTTTAAAATGACCTTGTTTGTAAAGTAAGTGATGGTGTATCCAACTTTAGTTATCTTTAAAGTGCTTCTGATTGTAATCCTCTACATTGAGGGTTTATACTCCCTTGTTTATCTTTAAGACAAGCTCTCAAATATTTTTGTCCAGGACAGAAATATTGAAGGGTAGTAGAAACTTTTCTAGAACCATGCCAGCTGCAGAGCAATATAGAACAAAATCAGCGAGTGCTCTGGAACATAAGATCTTAATCGTGAAAGTTTTAGGAAATAAATGTTTTCTCAGCAACATTCTGAAATTAATAAAAAAGGGAAAATAGCCAGGGTGGTGTTGTAGGTTTTTTTAATTATTTTACAGCAACAGTCCGGTTTAGGTAGTTAAAGTCAAGATTTTAGAAATGGGAAATATAATCGTAAATGGTGAATTATTTACTCCAAAAACCCAAATCTTGACCCTTAATTTTAAGATTCTATAAAATTAATGAATCTTGACCCTTAATTTTAATATTAATGAATGGCTATGATTAATTATTACTAATCTCTAGAGTAAGATTTTTTACTCCTCCCTACACAGCCCACGAGACTACACTGTGAGATTGAAATCTCAAGTGTGAATGAATAGAAAAATGGAATCAAGTTTTTTTTTGAGTATACGGGAGCTTTAGTGCACCGGGCTGCCTTTGAACCGAATCAAATGATAATTCTCGTCGACCTACTCAGGTTCTTAATTTGAGATTGCCGTCTTCAACTGTGCAGTCTCGATAATTGTTTAGACAGAACTAGTGGAAAAACTTTATGCTAGGGTTGGGATTAGTATTAATTAATCAAAGTAGCTTTATATCTATAGGGGCTGCTAATTTTCTCCCACCTAAAAATATGAAATAGTAAGTTAGCAAGCCTAATCCCACTTGCTTATCTAAGACTAAAACCTCGTTATCTCTTTTAAAAACAGTACTTTTATACTTCTTAAAAAAACACTACTTTTATAAATGAGTGTTATTTTAATTTGGTTTATTTTTTGACAAGACGCCATTTTATGTAAAAAAAAAATCTTAATTTCTCTTTTTACCCCTTTAGCACTCGGTCCTTTTTTCTTTTTATAAATTGAATAATGTGTGAAAATGCTTTACTGAAACATTATGATTGATCGGTTTCGTAACTCAAGAAAACTGCATATTCTCCTATGGTTTCCAATGACATTTTCTTTGATTAATAAACCAATTGTTAATTTGCTTTTGGTCTAGCCTTGTTGACTTGGCCAGTTCAATCTTATAAGCTTACTCGATAATCATCTAAAACATTTTTATGTTACTTTGAATGTTTATTAGTTTAAAGTTTAGTAAATGGGAAATGATTGTTGGCAGTCGACATACATGCGTACGAGGAAAAAAAGTGTTATGTTTTGCTTTTGACAAAATAAATGAAATTGACTAGACTGTCCTTTGTCTGAAACTAACTCAAAAGAGTGTAATTGGTTATTTATCAAAAACAATTGGGAGTAGGTTTGCTAACTTACTCCATGTTTTTAGGTGGGAGTAAGTTAGCAATCCCCTATATTTGTGTGTGTGTGTGTGTGTTATATTACGGACATACAAATTCATATACATGCTTATAAAATATCCATTAGAGCCTTAAATTGAAAAGATGATGCAGAGCTTGGGCCAAATATTCATTATCTTAATCTATCAGAATGAGTTGGGCCCTGATGGTTCAACATCCATCTCTCTTCCAGAAACCAGACTAAAAACCCTAGCCTTTCCCTTTGCTTTTCTCCCATTGAAAACCGCAGAGTTGCAAACATGCATACATAGACCAAACTTCTGCACACAGATCAATCTTCTGCACAACAGAGAGCAGAAGCTTTCTCACCTAAAGCAAGTTTTTCACCCTGTTACATGTTCTTGTTTGTGCACAAGAACAGGGAGAAGAAGAGGCTGTGACAGCGGAAATTGGGAAAGCAGAAACAGGAAAATTCACTGTTTCTACTGAGTTTACGATATTCCCTTAGTGATGCAACTGATTCAACACAGAATAAATTTGCATGCAATCAGAATCACCCAGGTCTGAAAGCAACGTAAAATCGAGGATTCTACGTGATAAATTGCAATTTTGACTGACTTGATCTGAGTACAATTTTTTACAGTAATGAGTTGAAGCAATTGTAGAACATAGGAAAAAAGCAGATTGTGTTTTTTGTTTGCACAATACATGTGTGTTTGGTGTGGTACAGTTTTTACATTCAGTTCAAAATGACATGTAACTCAAACACAATATATTTTGAATAATAACCGATATTTGTGATTCTCTCATTTTAGGGAATGTTGACAAATGATATTGCGGCATATATTTGACCGAAGAAATTTTTATGAAGTGACTGCTGAAGGTATCCAGAATGTTGATTCGTCCGGACATTAATTTTTCTGTGAAAGAGATATTTTAGGTAGTTTTGTGTATAGCTTTGTCATCTGACCCTCATTTGTAGTTGCCATCACTCTCCTTATTGTTTTTATTTTCTCTAGTCTGAATATCAATGCTACATATACTAGTTAGCAGTTACTATACTAGTCATCCCTTTAGAGGGATACAAGTTGGTGTTGGGCGATTTAATTGTATGCATCAGTAGTTTTAAGTGCAGTGGTTGTTAATTGTTAACGTATCGTTGTTAAAATCTTCATATTTCATTGCATGTGGTTATTATGTTGACACTTTTAGACAGGAATTTGAGTACTCATTTGATTGAAATGCTATCTGGTCTCTAAAATTGTAGAGCCAAACAATCTGATCTTTGAAATTTCATAGCCGATCAATTTGTAAAAGCAAAGACCAAATTTTCGAAAGGCTACAAAATTTCCAGCTGAAAGTATGCTGGACCAACCCTCATACAACACAACCTGACATCTTTTTTTCTTTGCATTCAACAGATCTTGAGCAGTTTGGTGCTCCTGGTTTAATTGCACTTTAGCAGTTTCTATCACTTTGTGCAACAAACACTTCTGTTGGATTTGATTTACCCTCTTGCAGTGCATTAACCTTTTATCTGATATGATTTACCCTTATTATCCATCTTAGCTTTGAAAACTGGCGGATGCTAGCGTCTTGTCTCTCACCGGGAGCGAGTATTATTTGTCTTTATACAGTGGGAAAGGGAAGATGAAATAAAAAAAGTATTTGGTGTTTTGGGTCTATGTTATTTTTCTTTCACTTGTTCGTGGTGGGAGACCTATCAAGCTCTTCCACCCTAGACTGAGCCTTGAAAACTAACTTACCGAACCGGTTAACAAGCCTAGTTTATGCATGTTATAGCTTTTGAATATGGAAAAATTCTAGTGATTTCACCAATGAAAGAAATTATATTTATACAATCATTTTGATACAACTTTTTCATGTTCTCATTATGTTCTCTCTATAACCTAAATATATTAAAGTAAAAGATAGATAGAGTAATTTCACAGCAATCTAATGCCAAAGATTGTTTAAAGATAGATAGAGTAATTTTAAACATTTTGTATAAGGTTCAATGGAAGATGCAAATATTGCCTAACCAACACAATATCATATTCATTTGTTTAATTATCAGCATCTATATTTCATCATAATTTGGTTTTAATTGATCTACTTGCATATATTTAGAAATAAATTAAACTCAATTTTCTCATATATATATATATATATATATATATATATATATATATATATATATATATATATATATATATTAGTATTTTACTTTGAAGTTTGAGCTTGATTAAGGGTAGCAACACATTCTTTATTACCACCTAAGTATATGTAACACCGGATACTTTTGTAACAAAGATAGAAATTTGTGTTATTAACCACTTAAAGATAGAAAACCCACCATATTGAAGTCTTTGGTGATGGTTTTGGAACTTGATGTTGTGAGATCTCTAAAGTGTTGCTGAGTTAAAATTCACCTTTCAATCATCGAAAGTGGTCTTGATTGGTTTCGGTTTCGACTTGGTCAACAAGACGCCACATATTGAAGGGTTTGCCATCTATTTGAATCATTACTACATATAACTCTTCAATTTATCTATTTATTCAAAACAAAAGAAAAAGCCGTAAAATGCAAAAAAAAAGTTTTATTTTAAAAGAAAAATGCAAATAATGTTTAAATAAAAGTACTATTTTATTGAATAAAATATAACTAAAAATACTATAAATTATTGAATTATTAGTGAGAATACAAGTATTTCTCACATTTTGTTTGACATTTTATTCATGCATTCTCTTCACAATGTCAACATTTCCCCTTACATTGTCCACACTTGAAGGTTTCCCACTACAAAAAGCGTATACAACGTGTGATATGATTTGTTTGTGAAGATAAATTCTTAAGTATTTTGAAGGTTTTCACATTATTATACATGTATAAGACTATAAGCTAATGCAACACGTGGTTTGACTTACGAATCGAGGAAGACTTTGGTATTAGATTTTTTAGAAACTTAACATTAAGAAACTAATGCAACTTACTCTATTAGAAATTGTTAGTGTTGATTGAAAAGATACACGCTAAAGAAGTCTCACATTACTTATAATTGTAAAGCTAGAGATAGACCAAGACCATATATATATGAGTTCTACTTCAACATGTCTCATTATATTCTTCGATTGTCATTAGATAACGGTCGTGATTATTTACTCATGTTTTAAAGTTTACTTGTTATTTTCATTTGTTGTGATTGTGCTTCTTTTGATTTCTCTAAGCCAGTTTTTCCAAACATATATTTTTTAAATTGTTAAAACTATAAATTCCGATTGAGAAAGTTGTAACGTGTTACAATGTTAGAATCAAATTAATTAGAAAATTATGGTAAAAGTTAAGAAGAGTCTTATCATTATGTAAGTTTTATGTGGGTGAGATGGAACCCTCAACTTCTTGCCTTATAGGGAGCAGAGAATTGCCGTTGACACATTTTATAAGGTTAAGAAACACGAGTAAAATACGTTTTTGTCCCCTCGACAGTTAATTGTCAACTGTCGAGGAAAATCTCGGTAGTTAACTGTCGAGGATCTTCATTTCTAGTTGAATATGCATAATACATTTTGTTTTGAATGGAACAATAATTATCTTATTTATTCACTTTTCGAATTTATTTATTCATTACGCAATTTTAATTAGTTGAATTCACGTTAGATTTAATTAGTTTTTATTCGAATACACAATTATTCAAAACGCAACTTTAATCGAAATTATTCCAAATGTGATTTTATTCTAAGTACCATAATGTCAAACAAAATGTGCGCGACACGAAAATAAAACATAAAAAAAATCCAAAACAATTAGGCATTAAAACCCATTACATTCATTCTTCCTCGTCACACAAGTCAATCGGGTTGTCCGCTACAGTCCCTGGGGCACCTTGTTTTGGTTGAGGACCGAAATAGCATGTCCTCCCGCTCCTCCTCAACCAGGACTGTTTGTACACCGGCACTTTCGAACCCTTTTTTTTATCTTTTTTTTTTCTTTCGGAACCATCACAAACAATTACGTGCCATGTCATAGGCAATTTTTCTTTGATCTTCTCATCACCCTGAACGTTACCCTGATTCTGATTCTGAGACATATCTACATTAAAAAAAATGGCAATCAAAACCTAATTAAACAACAATGCCATAAAATCGTAAAATCAAAAACTAAACCTAAACCTAAACTATCATCAAAACCTACACAAACAATTCTACAACGATTCATCAAAACCTAAACCTAACAATTCAATAAAAGTTCTCTAACAATTCTAACCATTATAACCTAAACTATCCTAGCATATCATAAAATCAATAAAACCTATATATCAAACCTATATAATTGAAATTTAACAAAAAAAAAAAACAAACAATTCGACCACAAAACAACAATGCAATAGGATTCAAAAAACTTACTTGTTTTTGTGATCGAAATTGGCTTGGAATGACAGAAAATCGCACCTAAGAGAATGAAAACCGCAGCAAAGGAGTTTTGGTAACTCCTATGTCTGTTCTGTTCTTATAACCAATTTTCGGCAGTTAACTACCGAAGTTTTCCTCTGCAGTTAACTGCAACCAGTTATTAAATTCCTCGACAGTTAACCGCCGAGGGGGCAAAAACGTATTTTACTTGTGTACCTCAGCTTTATACAATGTGTCAACAACAATTCTCATACGAGTATTACCTTTATCATAGTAAGTTTTGTGTGTGTGGGTAATTAGAGGTAGAAGCTATATTATGGAATTATATCATTTAATCCACATAATACCAAAATAAGAAGAAACAAAAAGAGGTATGAATCAGGAATATCGGGTTCGATTTCAAGGAGGAACAACGCTTGATTGATGCACATATTTTTACGCATGAGTCGAATTAGTCGTCTATCACTGATGGATCGGAAATCGGTACGAAAGAAAAAAAAAAGTTATGAATCATAAGTTATGAAAAAAGTAGCTTTCGAAGGATAAAAATCTAAGAAGAAGACATATCCAATTATTGAAGAATATGATATATCATGGGGTATGGACAAAATATAAATCAAATTAACTATGGTGAGAGCCCACTTCACCAAATTTGTAGCTGATATTGCTTGCCCTATAATTAGACGCAATATATGATTGACAACATGTGATTCAAATGAGTTATGATTCTTCTTGGTTGAGATTTTGTGGATATGATAGCTCAAATCAACATTAAATTGGAGAGTGTGGTCCCATTTCTAAAATTGGCTTTTGGGGTTCCAGAAAGGGCAATTCGTGCTAAATGAAAAACGTGGTTTTCTTTACCCATTTGAACACTCTCAGCCATCAATATTCTAGTTTTGTTGTCTTAAGACGAAGGTCCTTTATTAAGGATGTCATTATCTTAGTACTTGTTTTTTCGATATATAAAGGCTGGTATGTCAGTCGGTCTCTGTAAACATAGCTCAATTGTCAGAGACATGCATTGTTATATGCAGGGATTGAAGTTCGAGCTTTGAACATCCTACTTCTTCATCTTAAAAAAAGTGAATTCTAGCCACTCGATTACTTGACCCAACAAAAAAAAATCAGTGTATCTTATATTTTTTAAATTTTGAACTAATTTAATTTTTTTTTTCTTTTTTTTTTTTACAATTTAAGCGACTATGAGTTGTGACATTTCTCATCCTTATTTTGAGAGTCAAATACACGGGTTAAGATCCTCTCCATTTGCTAAAATAAATTGAGTTTTGCAATTTGGAGAGAGATAGACACAAAAGAATAGATGGTGGATCCAACCATTAAGTAGGTCCCATCATCATTAATTATTTTTATTTTTTTCAAAATTTTGTGTTTATATCTCTCCAAATGGTAGAAATGAAGAAGGACATAAATGGAGAGGATTTTGACCCCAAATACACACTACCGAACACATGTAAATTTTCCCTAAAATATAAAAATAAAAAATACACATAAATTTTAAAAACCAAATGGAAATTCATTTATCAAAACCTTAATCCAACAATTAAACCAATTCTTTCGTATATAGCCAATTGTAAAAAATAATGAAAGATGCAAGGTCTCGTTATAGTTCATCTTTGAAAACATTTTTTTTTTTTGAAGGACATCTTCGAAAACAATTATTTCATGTTTGCTCATAAGGTCTTTGAACATATATATATTTTTTAATATCACTTTATTTAGTCTTTGAACACAAGGTCGTCGTACTAATTTATTGATATTTCAACCATTATTACCCTTTAAAAATCATATTTTGTTTTTAATGTAATTAATTGACTTTATATAATATTTTTTGAGAGGGACTTTAGATAATTCTATTTTCTTATGTACAAGGACTTTGGACAGAATCATAAAATAAAATTTATTTAATCATACTATTTTCTATGAGGCGTGCTTGAATAAATATGATAATATTTCAGAGTTTTAGTAATTTATTTAATCATACTATTTCTTAAAAACAAATAATATCATTTCTTTTTCTTTCAAAACATATTATAATGAGTTTATAAAAAAAAAAAATCATATATTTTGGTAGATATAGGCGAAATGACTCACTACCAAAAAAGAAAAAATATAGGCAAAATGATAAAATCATTAATAACTTACAACTGGAGGTGAACTTTGATTACAACGTCGACCTTACAACTTCGACATTTTTGTCGGTTGAATTAAAATTTATGAAAAAAAAAACTATTATAATGATACATAAATACTTCAAAATACCAAATAATGGATTTGCTCCTCTTTTCTTCCTTTTTTTTTTTGTTGAGGAGTTCTTCCCTTCTTTTCTATTGTCACTTTCCATCACCCATGACAACTATCATATTGTATCCTACTATATATAATATATATATAGTAATAGCTATAATATTACACATTTATTAGATTAGGTAACCTATAATATTTTGTTCTTAACTCACGATGTAATGAAAATATTATTAGTTATACATTACATCTCAGTGATTCAATTATTTTTGTCATGGACCAGAAAATATTATTGTTTTTTGGTTTTACAACCAGAATTGAAGTGGAATTACACGAAATGGTAGCATTATTATACAATAAAAAAAATGTGGGATATAACAACAATGTTTTGTCAAATATTATTTGAACCTTGAAGACTGTCTATAGATGCCTAAAAAAGCCTATCTATAGATTTCAACTCACATAAACTCTTTTTTTTTTTATCCCAAAAATTACTTATGAAGTTATCAAAATTGTAAAAAATGGTATGAAAAATGAAAATGAGTTTTAGTTTGTGTTTGGTTCAAAAGAGGCCAAAGATGGGAAATTTTTTAAAATGTTTTTTGTTTGGTTTGATGGTGGAATAAGAGAGATTTTAATGAATAGAGAGACTTTTAAGTTTTAAAATACTTAACATCACATTAAATATAAGAGTTTTTAAGTCTAATCCCCACTTTTAGGTGAAAGATAAACATAGCTTAGGATGGATACCTTTTTTTTAAAAAACAACTATTATTAGTATTGTTAGTAATTTTTAGTAGTATTATGCTCGAAATGCAGATGAAACTATCAATTTCTTATCACTCCGCTCCTTAACTCTCTCATCTTGACAAACATGCCAACCTTTTATTTCATTGCTTACGAGAGATATTGATTCCCCTCTAGTTCAAAAACATTGAACCAAACAACCAAAATTTAAAATAATCCATCCCATCCCATCCCTTCTCTTCCCTCCCATTCCCCTCCAACTAAACAAAACCTCATGTCACATTGATAAATGATCTATTTAAACACCCACAATCATTTAAATATCAACAACTACTAATGTCGCTCCTAAGAAATAACAATAGCATGATCGACAAGGATTACAATAAAACAAAGGAAAATAAATATAAGATATGAGTTTTAAGACGCTCATTTTTTTTCTCTCGAATCGATATCAATCAAGTTACTGCTCAACCAATTGGAGTTTCATGTGATGATAAGTGTATATGAAAGTATTTCACCCTAGAATATGGGTAACATGCAATACCAAACGATAAAAGCATGCAAATATTGTGTTCTAAGCTTATTTCCTCTATAAAAAAAAAGGGCAAGTTGTTCAATATTGTCGGCTTAATAGCTAGCACTTCATAATATCCTTGTTTTTTTAGCCTTTCATTTCTCAACAAGGTCCCTTGTGCCTTAATCTTTATGGTCCTATATTTCTCTATCTCTCCTTTATTTTCTACCTTCTCTTGCACTACTTTAATTTCACTCACCAACTCATTCTATCTTCTTCTGCTACACATACTTATTTATTATAAAATTAAATTGTTCCTTTTTCTATGTACCTTGATTTTGCTTCAAAAGGGTATGATTTGAAGACAATAATGAAGTCATAAAAAAAAAAAAAAACCTTTTTCAAGACATGTCTATGTTGGATCTCAATATTGTTGACATCATCCATGTTGATGATAACTCAACCAATGTTCAAAAGAAGTTGCAACTTCTAACTTCTCCTTCTCAAATATCAGATTCTAGAACCTCCAACTCTTCTATTTGGAATCCTGCAGAGGAAGATTCCTCAAATAATTCCTCTCCTTTCATATTTGACCTATTGAAGAAAGAAAAAGATGTCTCACAAATAGTCAAAGAAGAAAAGAAAGAACCAATCACAAGGACACTTTTCCCTGTGAGTGCTGATAGAGGAGGTAGATTATCTGATTATTCCATGACTCAAAGGATGAACTTTGATGAGCAAAATGGACACAGTATCTTGCAGCAAAAGCAACCTCAAGTTAGAAAAAATAGAAGAGGACCAAGGTCTCGAAGCTCGCAGTACCGGGGTGTTACCTTCTACCGTAGGACTGGTAGATGGGAGTCACATATATGGTATGTCGTATTAGGGTCGTTTCTAAGATTTTTGGTACTTTAAACGAACTAAGAAAATGATGCCTTGTTAATTATACGAATATTATTTTTCTTACATTTTTTGTTTCAAAATCATTACCACTAACCTGGTATATGATTATATTTAAGACATGGACATAATAGAAAAGAATAAAATTGTGTCCCTTTAATCGAAATGTATCAGTCTTTTAATTTGGATCACCGCGCAATAAGTGTGCGACACAGTTACTGATCTTGGTTGTCCGATCTCAAATCAACGATAGAGATTATTCAAAATCGAGATTATGATCTTAGTTTTTGTATTAACCAATACCTATTGTTTGGTGGTCTCATTTCACTGACCTTTTACTTCTATGTGTGTGACTATGATTGTAGGGATTGTGGGAAGCAGGTCTATTTGGGTAAGTGGATATTTTATTGGTTAGTGTTGTTTTGATTAAATTATTTGTTAGAATTTGGATGCTATGATGTTTTTGTTTTTAAGGTCTTTTTAATTTGTGTCCTAAAAATACATGTTAAAGAGCTCAAAAATCTAAATTTTATATTTTTGAAAACATTTTTTTGTATTTTAAAAACTTTGAATACACAATTTTTAGACGGAATTATAATATATGTAATTCCTTAAAATGTCCATTTTCAGGCACATATTAACATTTTCTTTTATTTTTATTATTACTTTTTTATTTTTGGTTGCCCTTATTATTTCTAATTTGATTTGATTTTGATAGGTGGATTTGACACTGCTCATGCTGCTGCAAGGTGGGGACTATTCTTTTGAGTGGATTGAGTAATATTATTTGCATTTTAATTTGTTTTGGCTACTTATATTTAAAAAAAAAACTGATAATTTTTGTGTATAGAGCATATGATAGGGCTGCTGTTATGTTTAGGGGAGTTGATGCTGATATAAACTTTAATTTGAGTGATTATGAGGACTTGAAACAGGTAAAAAAAATTATGACTGATCAATTTCTGTTTGAATATCAATTTTTGTGTGAATTAATTCATTAAGTTTAAAATTTAATTGGAATGTAGATGAGAGGTTTGAGCAAGGAAGAATTTGTCCTAAGGCTTCGTAGAAAAACCAATGAAAACTCAAAGAGAAGTTCAACATATAGAAGGACACTATCTCTTAACAAATATGGTCAAGGAGATCCACAAATTATTACACCATTTGTGGCCAAAGAGTGAGAACCTCTATTATTTTCAATCAATATATACATTTTTTCAAGTGAATGTACTAAAATTTGCATACATTATTTTCAATCAATATATAAATTGTTTCAAATTTCAATCAATATATACATTGTTAATTTAGATAATAATTATGCTGCTATCTTCATATCTATAAATAACATTTTTTTTATATATTAAAAAAGAAATAACAATTTTTTAGTACAAATTTAATAATAATGTTTTGAAATTGTGGAAAATTAAATTTTATACAAATGTTGAATCATATTTTACTGCATAAATATTTGCTCAGATAGTTTTTAGAAAACAATAAAAAAAATGTGACACTTATATTAAACTAAAAGAGTTGAACACGGTGTATAAGTTACATGGTCTTTAAGTTTGAGGTTTTTAATAGATTGACCTTTTAAATTATTTTGGTCACACCTAAGTCTTTAAGTTTAAGTTTTATAATAAATTGATCATATAAGTTATTTTGGTCACACATAAGTCCTTTAAGTTTGTAAACATTTTCGATTTCGTCTTTCTACCACATTATCATTTTTGTAATGTTTGGTTAATAGAATGACTAATTGAAAACATTTACAAACTTAAATAACTTATATATGATTAAAATAACTTAAAGATCAATCTGTAACAAATCTCAAACTTAAAGATTAGTGTGGGACTTAGCAAAAATTCTTTGTACAGATTTGGTGTGGGACTATTCAATATATATTTTATTCTGCCACAATACTTTCTAACATAGATGATGATAGATTAGTGTGCCTCAGGCAGTGGCAGTGATCTTATCTAAAAGGGAAAGTTCCAAATAGTCCATCCCAGGGTCATGAATTCAATATCATATGTATGTATAATAATGCGACAATTGCTTTTTTGACATAAAAAACTTCCTAAAGACACAAGTAAAATACTTAAATGTCCCCAGCGATAGTTAACTACCGTTCAAGAATTGCCGACAGTTAACTACCGCTGAACTCAACGGTAGTTAACTACCGTTGAAAAATTCCTTTTCTATTCTCTCTCATCCCTCCCATCTATGTTTTCTCTAACTACCAAACTCTTGTTAAAAACAAATCTCAATTAACAAACTCAGTGTTATAGACAAAGTGTTTGTTTGATTATTAATTAATTTTTTGTAGCAATATGATTCTTTCATTGCTAAAAAAAATATGATTTTTTCATTCTTTTTTACGGTATTTTAATTTTCATATTTAATTAACAATTTGAAATAACCAGAAGCATGAGCTGTTAGTTGAGAATAAGTTGCTTTCACAAGCTTAAAGGAGCATCATATAGAAACTGAACCATAAGTTGAAGTAGTGGTATTTATCATGAAGAAGAGTTAAGTGGTTATGTTGTTCTTATTTGTTGGGTTGGTACACAAGTCAAATATGATTGGTAGATTCGATGTTTCAAAAGAGTTGCTTGCTGCCGGATCCTCAACGGTAGTTAACTACTGCGGGAGATATTTCAATATTTTACTTGTATCGGTGTGAATTATTTAATGTCAGAAAAGCAATTTTCTAATAATGCAGCAGAACTTTACATGTAACATTTTCTTTGTGCAGATTTTGTCATAAGTCACCCATCAAGCGTGATCATGAAGTAGAAACTAGTTGTAAGCCCTCTAGTATTTATAAGGGAGAGATAGTTGCAAATTCTAACAAAACAGGTTTGAATTTCTTTTACTGATTTGTCTTTGATATTTATTTTTTAAATTGAATTAGTTATCTAATGTTGAAAAATGTCATAACTTTTCTTCTTTTAGTTTATATTGCAAAATTAAAAAACCATGCAAGATATTTTCTCAATCGTTTTTTTTTTTAAGACTTTCTCAATCTTTTTGATTACATATACTCTCTATCTTATGATAAGTGACATTCTAATAATTAATAAGAGTAATGATATTTGAACATCCATTTTTTAACAACTTTTGTGACAACCCTCTCTCTCATACTCTTATTGTATTTTTATTCTCTCTCTATTGTTGTTATCCAATAAAAAAAGATAAAAAATGTTGTCACCCAAAGTTGTTGGAAATTGGTTATCAAAATATCATTACTCAATTAATAAAGGAGAATTGTCTAAAACTAAGTGTCATTTCATTTTTTTCTTCTTCAAGATAATATTATTTATTTTTTTCTTATCCTAAGCCATTATATTTTACTATGTACATTTTTTTTGAAGAATACAATGTGCATATTATAATGGTTAAATTCAATAGTTAATAATAATACTTTTATACAAGTGTTATACTTGATAGAATACAATTGTTATACTTTTTTTTTTTTTTTTTTTTTTAAGAATACAATTGTTATACTTATTTATCTGTTTTTTAATATGTACAAAATAGCCTGAAAATCTTTGTTATAAATCAAGGAAAAAGGAAATACTAACTTTTTTGTGTGAATGATCTATGAAACTTACTAATCAATAGTATATCAATAAACTTTCACTTACAATTATTGCAGGCACTTTACATAATCTTGATTTGAGTCTAGGGATACCCAAAGAAAGAGGAACAATGGTATGGTACCACTCTTCACTTTGTTTATTTTTCCTTGTTGCATTGTTATTTGATGATAGAAGGGAATGCACTTGTTTTTTTATTTTTATATTAAACAAAACTTATATGAACTAATGCGTACTACTCAAGTCAAAAGGCCAATTCTAATTGCTTGGAAGATTTCTATTTTTTTTGTTGGACAAATAGAGTGGCTTGGAAGTTGGAGTGTGTACTTGTGTTTAATTTCTTCAAAAGGAATGTCCATGCTTTAGGTCTTTGGACTTCTCTCTTTTTTGAAATTCGATTCTCATTTTTAATTGCGCAATTTTGAGTCCTATTTTAATTGTTTTGATCAATTTATGATTTTGACGGTCAAATTTAAATTCTATTATTATTATTATTATTATTATTATTATTATTATTATTATTATTATTATTATTATTATTATCATTATTATCATTATTATTATTATAACATTTGTGATGTTAATTATAAGATATTACTCAGCAGGAGAAGGGTTTGGTAAACATTAAAAAAGAAGTTCCATTGCAAGTATTTTCCAACTTGGCCAGGAAATTTTGCAGTAATGGCAGCAACATTGCATTGGGGTCGTTGAAATCAAATGCAGCAGCATCATCAGGATTCCTTTCATCACCCCCATTTCTTCCAATCACCTCACATAACAATAATTTGCCTACAATTTTATCATTGGCTCAACCACAATATACTCATCATTGACTACCATAGTATAGTATCCCACGGTTGTAGGACCAGATCAGTAAAGCCTTTAATTTTTTGAGGCAAGAGTAGCTAAAGCCATCAACAAATTATATACATTTTGTACATTAGATTTGATTTGTTTCCACAATATTATGAAGAATGTATTTAATTGTAATAATAATTCGTTTAAAAAATGAAATAAAAATAATAATGCCAAGCATAATGTATTTTTTGAAGGAAGGTTGCTTATAGTATTTCATTAAAGATAGGCTTAATTACACTTTTGGTCCTCGTGTTTTGGTCTACTCACGAAACTGGTCCTGCCCTTTTAAAACAGAACAAAACGGTCCTTCAATTATCATTTTTGTTGCATTTTTCGTCCTACCCCCCATTTTATTCTCCAAAAACGCAGAGAAATGATAGTTTTAGACCTAACCCCTATGCTCAACCATGAAATAAACAAGGAATAAAGCATGTGGGTACAAAGAATTCACTTTATTCAACACACTAACCAAAAAAACCCTAATTTCTAAGATATGTTTCAAATTATGGTTTTTTTGGTTAGTGTGGTGAATAGAATAGATTCCTTATGCCCACATGTTTTATTCCTTGTTGATTTCATGGTTGAGCATAGGGGAAGGTCTAAAACCGCCTAAAACTGCCATTTCTCTGTGTTTCTAGAGTTTGAAAATAGGAGGTAGGACGAAAAATGCAACAAAAATGATAATTGAAGGACCGTTTTGTTCTGTTTTAAAAGGGCAGGACCAATTTCGTGAGTAGGCCAAAACACAAGGACCAAAAGTGTAATTAAGCCTTAAAGATAATATTGTTACAAACGGGTGCATGATAATAAATAGTGGGACCAGCTAATAACGCGGCCTCTCCTGCCAAGACATGAGCAACCTCATCTGCTTGTCTCCGAATAAACTCCACCCGAGAGTTTGTGAATTTTGTGGAAAAAATGCCGCGACATGTTTTAATAACGTTACCGAACTCAGAAACATCATCCTTACTCGCGTAAAAAGCCATCTGTATTGTTCGAGAGTCCACTTCATAGTCTACATTATCAAAGTGCATGCCACTCAACCATTCCAAAGCATGATAGCCCAAGGCTTCGCCGACATCAACCGCATGAACAGCTGCAAAATTCATGGTTTTGGCGAGCACAAAAGTTCCCTCTTCGTCTCTGACACACATGCCAATTCCTGTTCTGTTTAGGGAATGAGAGAAACTTGCATCAATATTGCATTTGAGTCTCCCGCAAGAGGGACACTGCCACTTCACCGGAACAGGTGCTGTTATGGGAACACAGCAGTAGAAGGAATAGCAGACTGATACGTTTCACGCACAGTGACCTGTTCGTGATGAGAAGAAGCTTGCCGCGACAAAAAGATTGGTTAGCGTGTTGCCATTCTTCTACGAGCACATACAAGCATTGTCCACAACCATAGCACATGACTCATTCTTGCTCTCCCGTATCCTCAAATTACGGTGCTTTCAAAGACTCCAAAACACCGCTGCAAGTCGCTGTTTGTGTTCTACGGAGAGCATACTCAGCAACTGAAACAATATCATCTTCCGTGTCTGCAGTTTGGACAGTAACAGCAATTTCCTGTGACAACCCTGCCATACTCCAAGCCTGTACCGCAAAAGGACAAATAGACATGACATGAACCATATTCTTATGTGCAGAATTGCAGCTCACACAATTGGTTGGACAATGGACTCCTTTATCTTGCAACCGTACACGAGTTGGGAGGCAACCGCGACACATGTGCCAAACCAAATTTTTCACCTTTGGAGGAACCTTTAATTTCCAAATAGCTGACCAATCGCCCGGTTTATGGAGATGAGACGTGCCAAGCATAATGTATTGCTACCATATACTTGCAACATTATCCCTTAAAGTTAGTGTCTTGTCAATTTTTACATATACTAATAAAAATTGAAAGAATATTTAGTTAGTTTTGTCTTGTCATTTTTCATGATATGTATGAATTGGTTCATGAAAGTCTTCAAATTTTAAAAAGTTCAAACATGAATCAATTCATAACATGTGAGAATCAATCCATGAAGTTTATCCATTTTAAAAATGTGACATAATCCATAATGTTATGATCAAGACCTTTAACCACAATTTCAACCTTTAGAATGAGTTTGATGGTGTTTCTATGATTGCCTTGTGTTGTGGTATTATGTATCCTATGAGCGTTATAACACCGATAAAATCATTCTACGTATTCTTAAAATGTATACACAAATGGTATAGGTCCTAAGTGTATAGATTGACCCTTAAGAGTGTTTAGTTTAGTGGATGAGAATTATTAGACCCCTAAGTATCTTAATCAAAATATCATATTTTTAACTTATATCGTGTGCGCAACACATGTCATCACCGCACACAATTTCTATGTTTCAAATTCGCGTGCACAGAGTTTATGTGTTTTTGTTCATGCTAGCGACGAAGATTCTTGCGTACACAGAGTTGGCATGTTTTTGAAATTTGTACTATGTCGCTTCGCTTATGCGAATAGTTCAGCCGCGTGTGCGTAGCAACATAAAGCTGATCTTTTGTTTTCCTTGGACATATTCATTCTCATTCTCAACCTGAATCCCTTCCTCTCAACTCTGAAACCCTCAACATCCTTTATGCAAATATCTACTGCCATTATAACAAGCTTTCAATTTTCCTTTTCTGTTCATTTGTTTATTTGGATATGAAGTTTTTTTTTTCTTTCTCTTTTGGCTCTGTGCCATTGTACTAGGTGTGGTTTATAAAGTCAATGATGAAGATGTTGCAAGAAGAGAATAATTTGAAGAATCCTACTTTTGTAAGACTTTACATAAAGCATAATTTCATATGAAAATGGTTTACCATGTTTATACTTGCATTGTTACCACTGCCTCAAGTGACTTGATAAGGAGAATCCTACTTTTGAAAGATTTTATATATGCATAGAAGATATTAGTATACAGGATGTGAGAGACGCTTGTCGCTTCCTTATCATGAGGAGGTGAATTACTTCCTCTGCCGTTGTCACCACTGCCTCCATGGTGATGAGAGGGAGGCCCCTGCCTGCTCATGGACCTGAGTGTTTTTCGGACTTGAAGATCCTTTTTTCTTAGATCTATGCTTCTTGGGACAATCATGGTGACTATAACAAGGGTGGGGTTAGGAAAACAATTTTTGCACCAAACAGAATCGTCTCGTGGGCAAAGGACAATAAGAAGATTATGAAATTAAGCTTCTTAGAGAGCAGTTCATATTCATTTCATAATCAATCTGAAATTGTAGAGTACTTTCTACAGAAAATATGAAGATCAAGACCTTATTCAAATTAAAATTTATAGTCATATATTTGTCATGCTTCATTGCAGTATTCTTTAAAAGTACTCACAGTTGAATATATATGCCGCTATCTG
Source organism: Medicago truncatula (assembly GCF_003473485.1). Lineage (NCBI taxonomy): Eukaryota > Viridiplantae > Streptophyta > Magnoliopsida > Fabales > Fabaceae > Medicago > Medicago truncatula. Next base: position 19,525,331 of record NC_053042.1, read on the forward strand.
AAGGTAAACCTTTTGAATCAATTGATAACAATGAATAATTGACACTTTCAATTTCAAGATAGCAAATTTTGTTATAATGCTTCTTGTTGATACAAACCACTCTTAGAATCAAATTCTACCAGAAACTTTCATCGTCTATGCAGTAGGTTGTTGTTTGTTTTCCAACAAAAGAAAATATAAATTGTCTGCATGTAGTTTTTTTTTTTTTTTTGACAATAAAAGACTTAATTCATTTCATTAATGAGAATATCGACGAAAATAAGGAAACTAGCTATGGACAAAGGCGCCCGTGCTAAGTGCTAACACATGAGTAATTGGCTTGTCTCCTAATAAACTCAACCTTAGAGTTTCTACCATGAAGTACGTTCTCTTTACAATCGCGAATAATATCACTAAGCTCCAACAACCTACTAGGTTCTTACTTTGCAACGTATCGACATGGACTTCGAATCCAATTCAAAGTCCACATTCTCTAGCCTGCAGATCTTTGATCCACTCAATAGCCAAAACAAGACCAACCTGCCTCTCCAATTGTGACATCAATGATTGATTGCAGCCATTGCGTTTTAGCAAGAACGAAACTACCTGGATCGTCTCGGATGCAAATGCCAACACCAACCTTATTGTGGTTCTCTAAAAAATCGCCATCTATGTTGCATTTGTACCGGCCTGATGAGGTTTTTTCCAAGACAGCGCTGAAGTAGTTGAATGCTGCGCACTGCTACCTGCAGTTGAGTTGCTGCCACTGCGGATTTTTTGAGCGTTAGACCAGTTAGTAATTAGTAATTAAAGTTATTGCTTGCTCACAAACAGAAGTTCGTGTTTCAACTTCCTTATTCCATATTTTATTGTTTCGCTGTTTCCAAATGCTCCATATTATCACCATGAACAAATCCTTGCTCAGACTTTACAACACAGAGAAAACTAGTTCTACAACAGACAGAGTATGTGATATAGTTTGCTGAATAAGGTTCCAGAGGCCAAATCTATCCCAACACTGCTCACTATTCTGACGAAGGAAAAATACATGTCCAGTGTCTTCGACACCGTTATCACAAAGAACACAGTTTTGAGGACAGTCCACACCTTTATCACAAAGTCGAACTCGAGTTGGTAAATGTGCCACATTAAACTTTTAACCTTCAGATGGGATCCTAACTTCCTTCAACTCGCAGATGATTCGACTCAATAACCTCTTCAACACAAAAGTGATATGCGCTTCAGACCGAATACTGCCCATTCCTTTCATACTTCCAGATAATGCGATTGTTTCGGACAAAACTGAAGAGGAGTCTGCAGAACTGGACTTGCTGCCTCATTACCAAGCAGTCCGATAACAAGTCTGGAATCCCATTCCTTTCTATTGGCTTGCAAAAGGTCTGCTACTGTGATATCAACCAGCTCCGGGTTTAATAAAGGTGTCTGCATAATTCTGCAACCAGAAGTCCAGAACCAATACTCCACCTGTGGCCTGCACGCACACTGAACTTGGCACTCCAAATGCTATGCTAAACGTAACTAGGATTATACCCGATGCCTGAGTCAAGAAAGTTACTTTTTGAAAAGTATTAAGCTTTAACTAATCTTGTAATCAAGCTATTTGAAAGCATCACAAATTTCCACGTTTGTTTTCCACGCATAGCAAACCTATCATAGATGGTAAGCCTAGGTACTTACCGGTACCTAACACTTGTTGAGCTCCCAAAATGTTTGCAACCGAGTCTTTTGACATTAATATGAACATTCTGACTAAAATTTCAGACTTTTGGAGGTTAATAGCTTGACCAGACGCACTTTCCTAGGTGGCTAGGATATTTGTCATTGTCATAGCCTCATGATCCGACGCTTAAAAACAGGGAAAGCAATCATCAGCAATAAGGAGGTGGGAGATAATTGGCGCATTTCCAAACATGTAGTTATCAACTTTTATTGCTGCAGTTTTAAAATTAATGGTTGACTGCTCATTTTGCCATGGCATTATTGCTTTGCAATTTGATTTGTTACTTAATTATTTCTGAGGTTTTTTTTTTTACTTCCAATTGTAGTTATTTGATTTTCAACTGTCTAAGATTTCTGGTCTCTAACAAAATCTGTGTTTTAACATTTTGATGTTGTTTTGCTTTGGTATATCCTCCAGCGATACCCTTCGTCGATTAATATATGTTTGGCTTATATAGCCATAAATTGAAGTGATTAATATACCATGTATGTATGCTTTGAAATTTTACACCACTACAATCTTAACTCGTTTATTGCACAGGTCTAGAACTAGTACGATCATACAAGTCAAAGTTAATAAAATCTGTGGCATAAGGGATAAAATCAAAAAGATAAACCTGGTTAGCTACTAAGATCATGAATTAGCTAGGACTCCAAAATTTAAATAAATTATTGACGAGAAAGTAAATCATACAACAGCAAGATATATATCACCAGCAAAAGATTTATAAACAAGTCAATTAAAACCATGAACAGTAAAGTTAAGAGCCTGCACTCTCACATGAGTCAAGCTTACAAGCAGGCAAGCAGCAATAGTTGAAAATCCTAAACTCTGCCACCTTTTATGTAAAATATTTGTAGATTTTGACAATTTTTTTATTGAGACATTATTAGATGTTCAAATTCAAACCTCTACTAAATGATAAAGAAACTCTAACATATAAAAAAAAAAGTTAGAGAAGGGATTAAGAGCATCTCAAAGCATTTCAATGCTTAATTAGAAAAATATCTTGCATGCTTGCAGAACAAACAACTAGATTGGACCCTCATTCAGAGATAGGAAACAGAGAAATCCAAGATTTGTTGTGACCAATGTAGTTAGGATTGAGATCCCACGTAGGGTAGGACGGCCGGTGAAGGAACGTAAATACGAGGAACATAACATGGTTTGTATGTTGGATCGGTAGGTTGTTGATAGAGTTGAGAGAAATAATAAGATAAAATAGAGGAAAAACACAAGAACCAAGCAAAAAAACAGAGAAAATAGAGGAAAAACAGAGGAAAACAGAGCAAAAACGAACCAGAGTAAAGTCGAAGCACATGTGAGGTGTCCCAGACGTAGAATCGCACGATCCTACGAGCCAGTGCTCGATCCTGGCTATATTGGTTGTGACTATAAGATCCAAACTTGAAGCTAATGTGACACCTCTACAAAAACCATTTCTGCTACAACCTTATTCAGAGATAGGACTTATATCCACACAGAATTTCATCTCTAGTAGCCACTTAAGAGAAGTTCCATTTCTGCTACATTACCTCTATAAAATCTCAACAACAGAAAAGTATCTAGAGATAGAATTTTTTTAAGTACCTACTAACTAAGATAAAAGAAAGTGATGATAAAATTAAGATAAGAAAGCAACAACAGCAGTAAAATAACAATGAACAACAGCCATAAATTATATATGCTTACTAACATAGTACAAACAATTTAATAAACCAATGCACACAATCACTTCATTCAAATTATGATACAGTGTTCATTAACAAGTAGAGAAGACAATATTAGATTTCTGTATAATGTATCAAACATAAACAATACTGGCAATTTATACAAAATACCAAGTCTTCTACGAAATAGAAAACTTTTGGCAATCACTATCATACTGTCATGACATAAATAATAGTAAAAGATTAAACCAAGTATAGGAATTTTATGTATCAAACATTTGAAACAAAATACCAAACCTTCTATGAAATAGAAAACTTTTGAGAATCATTGATTGTCATAACATACTCTTTTTATGAATGGTATTGCGTTTCGAGAATCCACTCCGGAGGTGGCCAGAACAAGTTGAAGTAGTCAGGATAATGAGACAAAGGAGAAAGCCTTTGTTCGTCCAAGTCAAAAACACACATCCCACATCGCATGTTATCAAAAGGGATGAACGCATCGTCAATAAAGACGACACAATTCCCTTTGACAACAGATAAATCAGAAGCAGAAGCAGAAAACGAACATCCATTCCCCAAGAACAAAACCCTATTCCCTAAGCTCTTCGACCTCCATTCCTTCTTTCTCTCATTAAGCCTAAACACCTTCAGTTTTAGACCTTTTTCGCCAGGGAACCCAAAACAATGCGAGTCACAGATGTCCACTAGCAACAACTCACCTTCACACTCTACCAAGAATTTCATATCCCCTCCATTCACATATTCAGCCACTAACTCAACACTATAGTCCAATCCAAACGCAACTGTCCTACCAATTTTATTAACCGCATAAAACCGCTCTTTAAACACGCAGATGTCTAGAAAGTACGTTGACATGCATGGGATCAACGTCCAATGCTTTTCACTGCAGTGGAACAATACTGGATGACCGTTTTGGTTCAACGTGCCGAGAGCAACAGTTTCTTTGTTTTTCCCATGTTGCATAATAGCAACTACCTTTTTTCCCATACCATGCCCTAAAGGTGTCGGATCCTGACGATGTATCTTCAACTGATATAGTTCAAATTGCGATAGTAATTCCTTAGACCGTTCTAAAACGGTCTTGTCTTCATTATATCTTCCCATAACAACGTCGGCTCCTAAACGAACGACAGAGAATTTCTTCAAGTCGAGGACATGAGGGAAATGATAAGGGGAAGAGTCAACTGATCGGAGCGGGTGGAAGAGTTGAGTTTCTCGGCATGAGTTTTTCGCAATTCTGATCAACCAAGGACGGAGGGTTTGTTGTTGTTCTTGTTGAGGTGGTTTGATGAGGAAGATGTTGTGTTTGGAGAGGTAACAAGAGAGTGATGAAGTGTGAAAATGGGGTAACTTGAAGGGTAAACTGTGATTTGGTATGAAAAAGCGCCATGTTGAACAAACTGATCGAAAACGAATGATATCGGCTTCGTTGTCGAGTCGTGAAGATATCAGAAGGAGAAGATCCTTATGGAGTGTAGACCAGTCTGCCGCCATGGCCATCGATACTTCTCTTCTTTTCTCCTTACTTTCCTTTTCCATCGTAAGAATGCGAAAAAGAAACCCTAATTAAGAAACTGTTGCACATAGGGATTAATTTTTTAAATAGTCATTGACCGAAAAAAATAAAATTGAAAAAACCTAAGTACAAAAAAACAACAAATTGAAAAAACCTAGGTGGAGTTTGTTTCCTGGCAAATTCTAATGTACATAAAAAAAAATTTAAGTGTATTGGTACATCAAAATTAATAATAAAATGAGTTATTTTTTGAAGAAAAAAATTATTTAATAATTAAATTTTATTTAGCAAAAATTTCGACGAAATAAAATTTATTTGTATGAATTTTTATGATTTATAATTTAGAATTTTGATTATTTTTTACAATTACATGTAAAAAAAGTTAGTATGACTTTTACAATGAAACGATATTTTTTGTTATGAAATGATATTTTCTAAAATATAAATACCAGCAAATAACTCCTTATTTTATAAAAATGATAGTTAATTTATAAATTTTTAAAATAAGAATACTAATACACCTTAACTTGCGAGTGTACGATAGAAATAATTTCCTTGTTTCGTATATTCTCAAATAAATTATTCCTGATTTCATCATCAAATCCATAATTTTAGTTTTATGAAAATTAGTTTTGACAAAAATTAATTTTATGAAAATTAGTTATAATAAAAATGGAATATTTTGGCATAAAAATGGAAAACAAAATCGCAATATTTGAAGGAGAAACAATGGCAATGAAACAGAACACGTGTCGATAAAAAGTCAAAACTCCATGATAAATAAATGAAAAAAAGGGTTTAGCATAGGTTGTTAGTGAAAGTGTTAAATCTCTTTCTTCTTCCCATGTTTGGGTGAGTGAACGAACTCAACAAAATGTTGCGAAGCATAGAAACCACTCATCACCTCACCGTCAGAACCACTTCACTCCTTCGTTCTTTCCTCTTCTCATCTCCTTCACCAAACACTTCTTCTTATTCTTCTTCTTTCACTTTCAAAACATTCACCACTCTCTCTAAACCACAATCACAATCTCACTCTTTTCTTCTTCAACAACGAGAACACGCTTCTTCCTTCATCACTCGTCGTTTTCATTTCGCTTCTTCCGTTAAACGCCGCGTTTCATCATCGTCGTTTCCTGCACTTGATTGGAACGACGCCGTTTCATGCTCTGAGGTTGATGTTGATGCTGATAATGTTAATCATGATGGAACAATTGATCATGATTCTAAACCTGCAATTCCTGTTAGAGCTTTCTTCTTCTCCACCAGGTACATAATTGTTTTTTGTTTTTTTTTTTTTAAATTATTGTGTTGATTTCAATTTTAAATTGGAACTAATACAAATTGTGTTAATTTCAATTTTAAATTATTTAACCTTTTATTTCTGGTTTGGAAATTTTCACCCAAAATTCGTGTGTTTTTGTTCTGTTACTGTCATTAGATTTGTAAAACTTTTGTTTGGAATAACAAAATTGACGAAAAAATGTTTTCAAAAACATAATTTTAAATCAATCAATATTTTTAGTGTGAGTTACAGGAATGCCTATGCCTAAGCTTTCATGTACTCGATTTGTAAACCTGTAAGAGGTTACATAGTATGAAAAATAATTTAGAGTAAACCATCAAATTCGTCCCTGACTTTGTAAGACCAGTGGCGGAGCCAGAAATTTGGGGTGGCCGGCTGGCCGCCATCAAAATAAACTAAAATATATAATCAAACTCAGGAAGTGAGTAAAGACTTGGATTTTGGTTAATGTAGTTAGGATTACTCAAAAACCAATGATAGGATTTTGTAATATGTTTAGAAAAGTGAATTGAAACAAATTTAACACTAACGGTACACAAAATATGAGCATCACATTTTCAATTTTTCACTAACAAAAACCAATGATAGACACAAATTAACACTAATAGTATATAAAATCTTAGCATCACAGTTTCAATTTGACACTAACTTCGGTTTCTATTTCCCTTCCCTTTTTTTCCCCTTCAGTTTAAATTTCACACAAAATCTGATAAAAATTGAAGGTGAAAGCAAATTAAAAACCAAATTCATTAACAAATAAAAGAAAATAAAATAAAATCAGTATCAAACAAAATGAAATTGAATCAGAATCAATAGCTTACAGTTATTCAGTTAGGGTTTGTGTGTTTGTGACGAGAGATGGAGAGGATGAAGTCTGAACTGAAAACGATACAGAGGGAGGGTGTGGTAGCGGTGATGGATGGAGGAGGAGGAGGCATCACGGTCGCACGGTGAAGGATGGAGGAGGATGAGGTGTTGCTGCTCTCTAGAGAGAAGAAGGAGGAGGAATTGCGGTTCAGAAAGGAAAAAATGAAAGTGGTAATTATAATTTTCATTGTAACTCAAGGACAATGTAGTAATTTCCAGCATATAAAAAAATAAAAAAAAATAAAATTAATGGGGTGGCGGTGGCTCCCCCTTGCCACCCCCTGGCTCCGCCACTGTGTAAGACACTCTTAAATAGGTCCATGAAATTATGAATATTTCAAAAACGTCCTCGACTCTGGCAAATTTTTCTCATATTAGTCATTTATAGTAATGTTGATGTATATATCTCACTTTCATTTTGGATGTAGTGTTGATTTAAAAAGCTTGGTGGAGCAGAACAAACCAAACTTTGTCACACCATCATCAAGGATGACTAATTATGTAGTTCTCAAGTTTGGCAATCTTGGCGATTCCAAGGTATGTCTCTATTGGGCTATCCTACTGCTGCCCCCATTATATACCCATGTTCTGCCATGTTTTCTTTATTTTATATTGTTTTGTTCTTATGAACATGCTATCTAGGAAGTTCTATATATGTCCTGTAAGATGAGGAGTGAATAAAGATATAAGTATTTTAGGGATAATTCATAATCCGATAATCGGGCGATGACAGTTTGAAACATGTAAGCGCATTCAATCTTCACTTTCTTTTAATTCAATTCGAAATAAAGAGCGATATTATAGAAATTTAATGACCTCAAATAACTACTGGTTAGTTATCATTTCTCTTTTATTGATCAAAAATACCATGAGACCAAGCTCGTGCCTTAGGGATATAATGTATATATGGATATCGTTCCTTTAGTTTGAGGTTTAGACTAGAAAGCATGGATATGACACCATGCGAGGCATGAATATGATATAATCCAGACATGTAGATTTGACAAGCTTTGAATGTTACGAGACATAACACAACTATAATATATTACTTGAAAACTTTATAAAATTATATGATTAGAAATCTTAAATCAAAATAGAGAATCAATGTTTTATATGCTACGATTTTACTAATTATCATGTCATTCCCATCTGACTTCAGGCCCGTAGAAAATTGATGAAATGTGTTAGCTTCCTCAACGGCTCAACCTCCTTCCCCTGCTCTCTTTAATTTGTGTCTATGATTGCTTTCTTCTTAAAATTATTTGTTGTCTTGGTTTTAAATTACTCCTTTAACCTGACTACAAACAACAAAGCTGACAATAATCATTCTTACAAACATATTTTTCAGATTTGTTCAATAAAGTCAATTAGCATCATTTCAACATTGTAGTTCACTGTCTTTACATTGTATGCTATAACCATTTCCTCTTTCAGTTTTTTAACCTTTCCCAGGCTGTTATATATGTGAAAAGGTTTCATCCACTGGATGATTCAAATGAATTGTCTGCCTCTTTCTCAACTGTTGCATATAATTTTGAAGTCATAGGTCTGTTGATACTAATTGCAAAAAGCTTTTTGTTTCAGGGTCCTGGTTCTTCTTTCTTGAATGGAACAAATGGCTGTTACATGGTAGTTTTTCAGTATGGCTCCATTGTATTGTTTAATGTCCTTGAACATGAGGTTGATGGCTATTTGAAAATTGTTAGGAAGCATGCATCTGGTTTGCTTCCTGAAATGAGAAAGGATGGTGAGTTCTTCTGTCTAATTTGAATTTGAAAAGTATTCCAGTTTTTCACCCATGATCAGATCCACAGTAGATTTATAATTATTGCTGCCACACCTACAAATAGTCAAAAGCAGACTACAATACCAAACGTTTGCCACACTGTCCATTAAGCTTCAATGGCTTGAGCTGAGCTTTGCAACTATCTATTTTCACATTGATGGGTGGCATTTGTGTACAGCTGCAGTCTGCACATTTACATTGCGAACATAACTGCTGATATTGATGAAACTAAAATTTTGGGGTATTGTGCTGCTATTTGGTGCATATGATTGGTTTAACACTTGCATATTATGTAGATTTCTTTGGGTTAGCAGTTTATTTGGGTAATGATGGGATAAGTTTATATGACTGGCTTCTATCTCATTAGAAGCATGTGTCCTTTTTAAGATTGCTTTTCTGACAGATCTGCTGTTGGAATGGAAGCTTTCTCCATTGATGTTTTCACTTTTATTTTTTGAAATAGATGTAGTTTATAATTTTTTTTTATCTTATGGAGGATTCTTGCCCTCCAATCGGCAAACATTTTTGTATTAATGAACTTCTTTGTTATTTGTAAAAATGGAGCTGGGAAGGTTTAATAGTTTTGGCAATGGGTTAAATATATTTTTGGTCCTTACAAAATTGGAACCTTCTAAGTTTTTAGTCCTTACTTGATTTTAATAGTATTTTTAGTCCCTAGATTTTTTTCTACACGTAGTTTTAGTCTGCTAAAACCAAATTTGTTTAATTATCCTTGAACTATTACATTTTTTAACGGGTTTTTGCATACATGTTTAGAATATTATAAAAAGTTTATCCGCAAAAAATAAGTTTAAAATTTTATTTTTAGGTCCAAATTTTGTTACATTTATCTTGAACTTTTGGCTTCTAAAAAATTCATATTTAATTCATCTCACATTAAAAAAACTAAATTTTGTAAAATAAACCTTTTATAATGTTCTGAAATTGTCTGCAAAAAATCTTTCAAATATTGAAGTGTTTAAAGATAATTAAACAAAATTAGTTTTAGCAGGGCTAAAACTGCATGCAGAATATTTGTTTAGGGACTAGAAAACCTAAAAAATATATTATAAAGAGAAGGGGTCGAATTACATTAGTATAACATTTGAATGGTGTTACACTGTTCTATAACTTTTATCCAGGAGACCTGTATTACAAAACTCAATGCTGAGTAAAATTTGTATATCATATAGATCATCTCCGTAAATTTTTACATAATTATGGAACTATTTGATATGTCAAGATTTTAATATTGTTTAAGAAAAGCACTTGAAACATTAATCTTGACGCACCTCAACAACTTATCAAACAATTTCAGATTTACTTAAAAATTTACAGAGATGATCTATATGACATAAAATATACATCCAACTGTCAGCTTTATAATACATGAATCCTGTAAAAAGTTATTGAGTGGTGTAACACTACTTAAGTGTTACACCATTGTAATTTAATCCCTCCTCATGTTATAAATAACATTTAGTTTAACGTCTCATTGTTTTTGTGTTGTTCATGATTTACCAAACAAGACACCAGACAAAGAGTTAGGCTGCGAGTCAAATGTTTGTCCTGTGCTGTCCTACTTTTCTCGTACCGTGGTGTATCAAACACACCCTAAGAGAACTCATTATGACATGGCATTGTTGTTGTAGTATTCTGCCAAACTCAGTAATACACTGGAACAAGTATCATGTTATTCTTTGCTTAATTGCTATTTTGCTATCTCCTATAATTCCTGTAGAAATGTTTCACATTTGTGATTCCTATTTTTGAGCTATAAGTTAAGTCTCCTCTTTGTGTAAGAGTTAGTTTCAACTTTCAGTCGCATTTCAATGTCTTTTATTTTGTGTAGGAGTTAGTAATACACTGAAGAAATATGTTGCATTTTTATTTTGTATGGAAATCTTTCTTTTCTTTTAAGCATATGCCTCGAAAGATATTTTTGCAGTTCTTACACTGTTTTGTGATCGATTTCTGATTGTTTTGGAATCTAGCAAGACCAAGTAGGGCTTTCTTTTCAACTTTTTGTAGTGTCCTAAACTCTGATCTTTCTTGGAACTTCGACCTTTTTAAAAGGATATGATTGCTTGTCTTTTAGAGTTGTTTCCAGTACATCCTTATCGTGGGAAATTCCGCATTCCTTACGGTCCACCTATAGCTGTCTAATTGCGGCATTTGGGTTACATTCATGAAAGCCTCCATGACATTCATTGTGTTGGGTGTGAAGGGGCAGACTTAGTCTCACATTGCCTAGAGATATTGCTTTTGTAGTGTTTATAAAGCTTGAGCAGCCCTCACCTTACAAGCCGGTTTTTGTAAGGTTGAGGTAGGTCCTGCCCCAATTCCAAGATAGTATCAGAGCCTATCCTAGGTCTGTTGTTGGGCTTCCCGCATCATCCACGCTTCATGCCAATCGGGGCCCGGGCATGAGGGGGTGTGTGTTGGAAATTCCTCCTTCACTGTGGTCCGCCCCTAGCCGTCAAATTGCGGAATTTGGGTTTTCTTCATTGCAGCCACCAACACCTTCGATGTGTTGGGTGTGAAAGGGTGGATTTAGTCCCACATTGCCTAGAGATATGACCTATGTAGTGTATATAAAGCTTGAGCAGTCATCCCTTACAAGCTGGTTATGTAAAGGTTGAGTTAGTCACAACCCAAATTCCACAACACTTACTTTGTCCCCTCATTCATTCCTCCACTTCATTCATTGAATAGGAGTAATTTTCTTCTTAATAAACTCGTTTGCAGGGTTTTAAGCTGCATAAGGCTTGTTTTTGTAATATGTGTATAATGTATTCTTCTTAATAAATTCGTTTGCAGGGTTTTAAGCTGCATAAGGCTTGTTTTTGTAATATGTGTGTAATGTATTCTTCTTAATAAACTCGTTTGCAGGGTTTTAAGCTTCATAAGGCTTGTTTTTGTAATATGTGTGTAATGTATTGTGCTTGCACGGATTCTGTTCCTCATCTATTTTTACAGGTTCATAGATCCTCTTGGGTGTGTCTTAGGTCCTTGAACAAATCATTGATATGTGTTTTGGTAGAAACAAAGACTAAATTTTTGCATTGAAGTGTGATCTATGCTACAATTTAGTGTATACAGTTGGAGCTGAACTCTTGCTTGTGTACCGAGGTTTCCTTGCACATCAATAGATTTTAGATAAATTTGGGTGTTTAGCATGTACTAGTTTCCTAGAACAAGCCCTCTTTAGTGGTCTCTGATAGATATTGGTTCAATACCAAACAGATTTGGAACAATTTCTGATATTTATTGATACAAACAGAATTATAGTACAGAGAATAACACAGAAATCACACATAATAACACTAGGATAATTGTTCTCCAAGATTTCGAGAGCCTTGGCCTCTCCCTTTCCCAAATGTTCGAGAGTTGGGTCTCTCCCAATAACCACTCAATAACTTCCAGACAATCCTCTTACGTCTGACCCTTCTCCTATTTATCCTTAAAACACACAACTGACTCAATTAATAAAACACAACTGACACAACACAAATAAAACAAAACATAACTTTCCTACAATAACTGCATGACAGAATAGAAACCACAAGTCTAACAGTCTCATTAACAATTTTTTTAAGGGATTTGGAATCTTAGCTTGTCCTATTTATTTCTTCTTTTCTTTTTCCGGTTTTCTTGGGCTGTGGTATTGAATAATTTTGAACTTTTATAAATGCATCAACATATATGCCCTTATCCTTCTATGTAAAAGCTTGTAGGCTTTGAGTAAATATTTTTCCTTGTGGGTGTAGCTTTGTTGTGATCCAAGTGATCGAGGACACAAGGAATATTGTTTTTTGGGAATTTTATGTTTATATGTGCGACGAAATCAATCAAACATCTTCACTTTTCCTTCAATTCAAAACCATGGGTTTTGAACTTATAGTTTTTGTAGATATGCCATTGCCATTTAATTTTGATAACTTCATTTATTGATTATTGGTAAGGTTTCCGCTATTTCAGAATGTTTTATAGGTTAATGCGGTTTTACGCAATTTGATTTTTCTCTGTTTTTTGAGGGTTTAGAGTATGAAGTAAAAGAAAAACCAGCTTTGAGTACATGGATGCAAGGAGGACTGGATTACATAATGTTACAATACTTGGATGTTGATGGAATTCGAACTATTGGTAGTGTACTAGGACAAAGTATTGCTCTTGATTACTATGGCCGGCAGGTATGTTCTGGATATGAGTTAGGATTCTCTGATATTTGGATATACTGGTGACGTTCCTCAAAGGGTTTAATAGTCTCATTCCACTTGTATTCTAGGTTGATGGAATGGTTGCAGAATTTACAGACATAAATCGTGAGATGGAAGCGACTGGAAAATTTAAGATGCAAAGGAAAAAACTTTTTCAGTTGGTGGGCAAGGCAAATTCAAATCTTGCTGATGTGATTCTAAAGCTCGGATTATTTGAGAGGTAAGAGTTCTGTTCGTGGTAACACGTAGTCTGTTGAAGTTGGAAAGAGGAATTGTACTTGTTACTAGTTTCAGATCATTTTGACTGACTTGTGTAGTTTGAATATTTCCAAAGGTAACTTTGCAAGAATAAATATTTAATTAAGGGACTATACACATTTTCTTCTTAGTTTCATCTTTTCTTACCGATTTGTTACACATAACCCCCAACACCTGTGTTTGGATAGTAGTTAAAACGTAGTTTGTGTTTAGCTTTTAATATGTATAGTCGCATATGCAGTTAACATGAGCTCCAGGACTTTTGAAATTGTTAATTATCTAATTTTCCATTGTTTTAATGTGGTGAAAAATCATGTGTCCCAGAAGTACATCAGAACACTCCTAAATAACAATTTATTCGTCAAAACTTTTCATCTTCGATCCCTAGTCTTGGAATTACAATTTACAATGGCCGTGCATGCTTACTGTTGTTGCTATAGTTGAGATTATCATTAATGTCTTCCAATGATTTGCTCTTGCCTGATGCCAGCAAAATCTCATTGAAATCCTAACTTGCGTGAATGAGTCAGTGAGTTGCACTGTTTGGTAGAAGAGGGTAGAGTACAATAGTAATGTAATCAATGTTGGTAAACATAATGACAAAAGGAAAATAAGGTGTTTGTGTGTGTGTTTAACTTTCTTTCAGTTGGATCATACTGGTTATATACAATCAGACTTGACAATAGTCAGATACCAAATATTATATGTCTCTTTCAACTTAGAAAGTTTTAAATGGTGTTTACAGATCAGATATCGCTTGGAAAGATGCCAAATATGGTCAGATATGGGAGTATCTCAGGGACGAATTTGAGTTAACTCAGAGATTTGCAAGTCTTGATTTCAAGTTGAAATTTGTGGAGGTTAAATTTCTAGCTTGGAAACATATATAAATTCTCACTTCATTCTCTATTCGGACATCTCTACAAGTTTATCTCTTTGTTTATAACTTTTTGCCTTTTTAATTTTACAGCACAATATTCGATTTCTACAAGAAATTCTTCAAAACAGGAAATCTGATTTCCTTGAGTGGCTCATTATTGCATTGATTGGTGCTGAAATTCTGCTGTCTCTATATGACATTGTTCAAAGGTCTGCGATGAATCTTTAACAGCATTGTTTCTATTGGAACATTGTTATTTGGTATGAAAACACATGATATGTCAATGAATAAATCAGCGGAGGATAAGAGATTAGCGAGCAAGTATAACAAAACACGAGCAAAGTGATGAAACGATTATGGTTATATTGATGAAGCTTTGGTGCACAAAATTTCATCATATTTATTTTCCCTTTATGGTGGCATGTAAGACCAGTTTTTATTTTTTATTTTTTATTTTTTAAAGGTTGTAGCATAAGAGAACTTGGTGCTACTCATCAAGATTTTGGTGGCTCATGCTAATACATTCTAATATCTCATGTAAATAGCAATTTGAAACAAGTTTTACTCGGTTCTTTAGTAGTTTAGTTTGTATAATTACTATATATGCAATATAAAACTATACTGGCCTTGTTGAATATAATAACTATCTGTCTATTCTATTACATCAATAAATTATTTTGTTTAGTTTTTAGAAACTCATGATTTTATCATCTGCATTGTCCAGACTTTTCATCCAAATCTCAACCATTGAATTTGGACTGTATCTTGATCCAATTGCCGAGATTTGGTTGCATTGAGTTACAGATGCAATGGATCTGGGATTGATGTTGAATACCGATATTTGTTAGTAGTTTTTTTTGTTTTTGTTTTTTGTTTTTAACAGAAAACAAGAGCTTAACCAACTTGCTAGTGTTATTATTGAGGGGTTATTCCCCTGCAATTTTGAAGAGCTAATATAAGAGTAATAGGCAACTAAATCATGATTTACAATACACAGAAACTTTGCAGACAAATATGAAAAATTAAACCAAATTTCATACCCTAACAACCAATCCATCAACAACTTCCATATCCTAATATCCTAATACTGACAAAGGAAATGGAAGAAGCCATAGTCTTTCTTTCCATCCAGTTATGAATAATTTCTTCTACCATATAACACCCATTTCGACTAAGCGTGATTCTCATGATTGTCATGTCAAATACACAAATCTAAAGTGACATTTAACATTCAAACATACTACTTACACCGTGTTGTATAAGTAGTAGATACTCGAGTTCTTCATTCATTTTATAAGAGATTTGATCCTTGGATCCTCAAACTTCTTAACTGTGATTATACAAGAATTATACTTTCAAAGAGACGGTGGGGGTGGGAAAAGAAACATCCTCATTTATTTGATTTACTTGGATAATTACTATGTGATAATAAGAAAATTGCTCATCTCACATGTGAAATTGCTCATAAGCACCATTAAAATACCAAAATGCTCCCAACGGTAATTAACTAATGTTGGCTAACAGATGGTATTTAACTACCGTTGTGACAACAACAATTACATGTCGTTGCATTATGGCTTATGCCATAACTTCCACTCCCATTCTAAGACTTGTTCAAAATACTCCCACATGTAGAAACAAACAAAGAATTTCAAGGACAAAGAGAATGAACGGATAATTTCAGTTTTAGCAAAGAAATTTCAAATGTCTAATCAACGACATTATTCATATTAGGTAATGGTCTAACATCCTTGATTTGAAGCTTCTCAACGACTCTTAATGTACCGCCACTCTTCTTCAATGTCTCTCAAAACCTTGCCTATATAAGGAGTTGAAGATTGAAGAATAACAACAAGACTCTGCTATTTTAACCGTGCTCTCACTCTTATCAAAGTTTGGATCTTAGAAATTTTAAGTATTTGAGTATGTTCAGTTTTGTATTGTATACACCTCTGATTGTATATCAAGTGTAAGGACAAATTTGTTTATTTGTAAACTCTTAGAAGTCTCTTTCAGTTGTAATCGAGCATTTAAAAGTCTCTTTCAATTATGATTAGGCATGGCAACAAAACCCGTGCCCATGGGTACCCGCCCAAAGCAACCCCGATTTGACGGGTTTTCCCCGATTTGACTAGGTTTGGGTATGGGTTCGGGTTTTCCCCGATTACAAAATACGGGTATGGGACGGATAACGGGGATATATGTATCCACCCCAAACCCTACCCGAATGTAGAAAGGTCATATTTTTGTTTTTGTTTAGGGGGTTGATAATGATATGCCATGTTATTTGGTTTGATAATTGTCATGATATAAGAATTTTCATTGATAGTTAAAGGATCAACCGAATTAATCGATAAGGAAATGTTAAAATGAGCGCAAATTGTTGGATAATGCATTACAACATTACCATTGAAGCTTAAAAAAACTTTTTTTTTACTAAAAAAATTGATACATTACGAGGACGGAGATGAGGCGGGAATACCTGAACTCATTGCTCTTGTGTTTGAACATTGAGTTCATCATTATTGTCTTCATGAATAGGTAACATTGAAGATGAAGATGAAGACTCGTTAGAAGGTTCAATTGGAAATTCATCGGAACGACATTCTTTGCGAAGAAAGTTATGAAGTGCTGCACATGCCAACACAAGTTCTGCTTGTGTCTTAAACAAAAATGGAGGTGTTGACTTAAAAATTGTGAAACGCGATTTAAAAATACCAAATATTCTCTCAACCACATTCCTTAAAGACGCATGCCGAAGATTGAATAACTCCTTTTCATTTTCAGGGTCATTACCTGTGACCTGCAAAATCTTGTAGATGATATCGCACACCTCGATGTGGAGCTAAAAATTTGCGTCGATTAGCAAATCCGCAATCCACCAGAAAATATTTACCTAATTAAATTTAAAATACATATAAAATAAGTATGAAAGTGAAAGAAAAAAAACATCATTATAATTTAAAAATTAATTACTTACCGTGGGGCACTTTTAGTCCATTCTTCCTTTTCAAAGCA
The DNA here is from genome assembly GCF_003473485.1 of Medicago truncatula. Taxonomy (NCBI): domain Eukaryota; kingdom Viridiplantae; phylum Streptophyta; class Magnoliopsida; order Fabales; family Fabaceae; genus Medicago; species Medicago truncatula. Next base: position 19,542,596 of record NC_053042.1, read on the forward strand.
TCATTTAGCAACTTGGAATCATGGGCTGAACCCTCCCACCCGCTGAGAACGTACATGAACTCCAAATCAAAATTACAAGCAGCTAATACATTTTGTGATATCCTTCCATGACGATCACGATAACTGCTTACATCTCGTCCTCTTACCAATGTAGGAATATGTGTACCATCAATAGCTCCAATGCAATCCTAAAAGTGTGTTCATATATAACCATAAAAAAATATTATTATAATAAAGATGATTATATTTACAATTCTCTTATAATTAGATAACGATCACATACCTTGAAGTAAGGATAAAATCTTGTGCTTTCCCTTATTTTTGCAGGCACACTTGAGGTTGGTTTAACCATCAAATTAGGTGCTATTGAGTTCAAAGCCTTCAAAATCTTGTGAAAATTTTCACTTGCAGCAAATTGTGATCGGCCAAATGTATTTCTAATTATACAATATCGAGCATTCTGACCGACAATCTGTAAGAACGACGCAAGCATTTCTTCAATACAAATAAATCTTGTATCCACTAAAGGTGTTTTTTCTTTTATAATCATGCATAAATTTCAGAATACATCAGGATACATTCTATATACTTGTCGAAAGATTTCAGAATCTCCATTCAATGATTTATGTATATAGTCATATCCCTTACACTTAATTTGCCGTCGAGTTAATGGACGTTCAACATGTTCACCACGCATCATATTCAAAAACTGATTTACCACGTGCATTAAAGCATGAATTGCCATCATATACATGTATATGGCTTCATACAATTCTTCATTTGTTTCTTCATCATCATCTTCGTCATCATCATCATCATCTATAGATTCAGTATCTATATCTTCACTCATTCCTTCATAATCAATTTCTTCGTCCTCTATGTCATTGCCATGATTATAAGACAATATTTAAGGTAGTATAAGAGTCAATGCAAAGTCATATTTAAAATACTATAATGAAAATATAATTAAATTTTAACCACATTAGTCTCACAAAACATATAGAACTAAATTCTTCAATCCAAATACAACCATTATAGTTCAACAAAAAAAAAAAAAAAGCAAACCAAATACTTTAACAAAAGTACAACCAAAATAGAAACCATACTATAGTTCAACAAAATCAAGATGTTCAAATAACACACAGATGATCAAATATTAATCGTCCCCTAACTTGAATTTTATCCAAGACAAGCGGTCTTCCGGTGACATCTTCAAGAAGAGGTCCTTATTTGCTTTAGACTTCATTAATTCAGCAATCTTGAAACGAGTTTTGTTATCTAAATTTGGAATATCTTTTATAATATCCTAAATATTATTCTTCAGCTCTCTATCCTTTTCTCTTTTCTCCATCATGTTAGACATCTTTTCAAAGTGCACAGCAATAGTCCCAATGCTAGAAGAAAGGTTTTCCATAGCAGGTCCTTGATTGTTGATCCCAACAACGCCAGAACTCCTTTCGTACTCGGATCTATTTCTCTTATGGCAATTTCGTTTTTCAATAGGAACCTCTGAATCTAAAGAAAAATAGGGTGGTGGAGTAGGTTGGTTAGGTGATGGAGGTTGGTACGGTGGTTCATAGCTATCTGGTGCTATGAATGTATCACTATTAGGATCATATGAAAACTCTTCCATTCCAAAACTTTCACTTTCTTGCTCAAAAGTTGTTGCATCAGTATCCTCAAGGTCTAATGCTATAAAATTATTCCCGCTAGACACTCCACCTCCAACAACAATCTTCAAATAATCATAATCAATCATACTTTTTCCTTGAAGATTTTTGTGAGATGGATGAGACTAAAAAACAAAAAAAATTCACTATTAATATACTATAAATATTACAAAAAAAAAAATAAAAAAAATCAATCATACATTTAAACGATTTTGAACTTAGCTCACCTTTAAGTAATTATTCCATACTTCTTCAGTAGCCGTGTAAGTCTTCGCAACGGAATCCCATCCAAAACCAGAGTTGTTACGCATAAACGTTGACATCTTGTTGTATTGATTTCTAAACCACTTCATTAGGCTCAAGTAATGATTATAAGTTTTATGTGATTCAGTTTTGGCATTGAGCTGAGGAAGGATAGCTCGCTCTACATTTTGTTTACTAAGGGACTCATTGGCATCACGTAACCCTCTATTTATAGCATCCACCAAGAGGTACAACAACTCATTAGTTTCCTCCATGATCCAAGCTACATAGCCATCTTTGTCCTTACCCTTCCCTCTATTATTTTCTTGTTGTGAATCCCCCATTTAATCACTAATATATATATATATATATATATATATATATATATATATATATATAACAAACTAGTTATTTCACAAGAACAGTTTTTGTTTCCTAATTACCAAAAGTATAGTAACTATATACCAATATATATATATATATATATATATATATATATATATATATATATATATATATATATATATATATATATATATTCAATAGGAGCAAAAAAAAAAAGTTTGAGTCTTAATTTGAGAACTATCAACAGTAGCAACTACATATGAGTTGTAAAATATCGTACCAATAAACAATTGATGATAAGGAACAAGTTGTAAGATTTTTCTCTTTGACAATTGACAAAACCAAACAAGAATAATAAACGAAAATCAAGTATCAAACAAGAATCAGACAAAAAAAAAATTAATCGAACAAAAAAAAACAAAGAATAGTAATCGACATGGAATTTTTTTTTACAAGAATCAAACAAAAAAACAAAAAAGAAAATAGAATCAGACACAAAAGAAATGGAAGTTGAAGAATTTGACACAGAAAAGAAAAACCTGACATGGAAGATGACGGCAGATAAGGGTTTGCAAGACAATGACAAAATCTCAAGGGTTTGTGTGAGATTGTTGGATGAGAGTATTATTTATATTTTTAACTAAAAAGTCTCACAAAATCCATTCCATCCAAGAATCCATCAAAATCTATAGACTTTTTAATACCAATAGACAATTCATAAGTCATGAGAAATCTCAATTGAATACCAACGGATTTTGTTGCCTTAAAAAAAAGTCATGTTTGTCTTGATTGAATACCACAAGATTTGTTTACATTTTATAAAAGTCTTGATTGAATACCACTAGACTTTTTCATTATAAAAAAGTCTTTTAAAATCCCTTGAAATCTCAATTCAATACACCCACTTAGTTTCCTTTTATATACATTTTGGGGGTTGTTAGCACTTTAGCTACACCCGTTTTAATAAAAAAAAAGGCTTAATTGCACTTTCCCCCCTATAGTTTGCCAATTGTGCGATTTTGCCCCCTATAGTTTTCCCTCTTTCTGATTTGATGGTCCCCCTTGCATCTGGCGCTGATGTGTCTGTTTTTATGTGCCATGTGTGTAAGTCAATTTTAAAAAAAAATTGGAATTTTCACATTTTTAGAAAAGGAGGCACGTGATGCTTCTCATACCCTCACAAAATCCTACCCCCCCCCCCCCCCCCCAAATCAGAATCTCTAACTTCTCAAAATCCCTAACATTCTCATCTTCTCTAATGGCTTCCCTTTGCAAACCCAATTGAAACCCTAATTATCTATACCATTCAATCGAAACCCTAATTATCTATACCATCTCCAATCCTTCCCTAATCACTGCATACAGAAACGAAAGTTAACCCTAATCTCAATGAAGACGAACAATCGTGGAAAGGCAAAGAATCGTGGAAAGGAAAAGAATCGTGGAAAGACGAACAACCATGGAAAGGCGAAGATGAAGGAGTCATGTGCGAAGAAGATGGATGATAGAAACGTGCATCATGCTTTCATGCCAGAGTATGTGTATTTATGGTTTATGGTTTACTGTATTTATTGTAAAATGGCTGAAAAAGTGTGTTTTTTTTTATTGTTTTTCTTTGTTGGTAAAAAATAACTCTTGTATTTGTTTACTATTTGTGTTGTTTACTGTATTTTTTGTTGTTTTCTGCAATACAACTAGGCCATTTGTCCATATGATAAAGATAAGATTCCATCATAAGAGAACTTTCACATTTGTGAGGGTATGAGAAGCATCATGTGCCTCCTTTTCTAAAACTGTGAAAATTCCAATTTTTTTTTTTTTTAAAAAAATTGACTTACACACATGGCACATAAAAACAGACACATCAGCGCCAGATGCAAGGGGTACCATCAAATCAGAAAGGGGGAAAATTATAGGGGGCAAAATTGCACGTTTTAAACTATGGGGTGCAAAATCGCACAATTGCGAAACTATAGGGGGGAAAAGTGCAATTAAGCCTAAAAAAAAATCCTTTGATAACTTTTAGGGGAAATTACAATGACCTCCCCTAAAGTTTTTTTAAATGTTACAAACACTCCCTTTTTTCAAAAATATACACTAACCTCCCCTATGTTTTCATCAAATAGACTAACACCTCCCTTTTACATTAACACTTTGTTTTTTCTGTTAAATCACAAAAATGTCTGAAATTACTGCACTCAAAATTGGGGGGATTTTTTCACTTGCATTTTGATTTTGGATTGGTTATTCAACATGTGAGTCAATAAATTGCAATGTATTTTAGAGATGGCTATTTCATGGTATGTCTGGTCCTCTTCACTTACATTTTTCTCTATCAAACACACGACTACAAAGTTCCACCACAAGCGATTTGAACAAAATTGATTAAGAAATTACCCTCACAAAAACTATTACTCCAACACCAAATTAGATTTAATAGTAAATTGTTATAATCAAGCCACCAAATAATAGGATTCTCCTCTTTTGTTACCCCTCTTTTGCTAGCCAATGCAGCAACAAAGAAAGAATATAGGACAAAAAAAAAAAGCAATTTTACTTGATATGAGTATCGAAGCAACATACCACAACCAAAATGTTTCTCAAGACCTGCATAAGGCATGATACTATACGTCAAAAAGCAAGAAAGAAAAACCAGACGAGAACAATGAAAACGATGTGTAGAAAGAACAACAACTCAAATGAAAAGAACGGCGACGCAAACAAGGAGAACGAAGGTGGAAAAACCAGACGAGAACATAGATTGAATGTCAATAGAAAAAAAAAAGTGAACTTCGACAACAAAAATGAGAAGTAAGGAAGATAAGACCACAAATGATCGATGAACACGATGAATGTCCACGAAAATGTGTAGTAAGACAAGAATGAAGAAGTTTAATACATGTTTTCTCCTCTAACGGCAAGCTAATAGACGAGACTTTACTTCAGATCGAAAGGGAATAGCAAAATCGGGACTCGTAAAATCGCAATCAAAATCAAAGGATTTTACTCAAGAACTTTTGTAAAATCGATATAGGAAATTGTAAAATCGCAATCAAAATCATTGGATTTTACCCCAAAAAAAAAATATTAAATATGTTATAAATGGTATATAGTTATAAATGACTTAATTTATAAGAAATCGTAAAATCGCAATCAAAATCGATGGATTTTGCTTATTTTAGAATTTTACTATGGATTTAAGTCATTGAAGGTGAAAAAAGTCGCAAAATCCTGAATTTTAGGATTTAAGTCCGGATTTTGACAACATCTTTTAAATATTTTTCCTTAAAAAAATACTTCTAAATATTTTTTTGTACAAAAAAAGAGGGCAGAGCCCTAAATATTTAAATACTATCTACCTTTTTTTTTTTAAGGAAAATACTATCTACCTATATGTGGTAAACAAAGATATTCGTGAATAATTCCCTTAAAAATAGAACGTTTCAAATTCAAATTCAAGCGTGACTTCTATGATCACAAGCACAAATATTTTGGATTTAGGCACACTCATAGGTAATAAAGAGTAAAAGAGAAATAATTAATTTTTATTAAGACTATTGATATATTAATATTTTCTCTTTTTATTTTAATTTATTTGTTAAAACATTTGTATTTGTGCTATAGAAGTGTTTACTACCAAAATAATAGTGAAAAAAAGTAATCATAAAAATTGAACTTAATTGGATTAATTAAATAAAATGATTATTACTATTACTATATTTTTTTGAAGAACTGTTAATACACAACAGAGCACCTCATTTTTTGTGTTTTAGTGGGTTTTTATGTCGATATCACTCATTTTATGATAGTACTTAATAAACATCTTTAAACTAACACATCAAGGGAAAAAAAACTAAAGAGAAGTCACTGATAATTTTATGGGTCCTACTAACCGGTGTTCCTGGGGCACTGGTTAATCATACCATAAAAGGGAATTATTACCATAAAAGGAAACTATTTTTGACTTTATTACTCCCTCCGTCCCAAATTGTATATCACTTTAGAAAAAATATTTGTCCCAAATTATATGTCGATTTACAATACTAATGAAAAATTAATGTTATTTTTCCTATTATATCCTTAACTATTTATTGCTCTCTTCTTTCAATTCCTTCATTTATCTTTCACATATCATTTATTAAGGACAATTTTGTAAAACAACTCATAATATCTCATTCCCACACAATATTAATTACATTTCTTAATATGTGTGAAATGCTCAAAACGTCATAAATTTGGGACGGAGGGAGTATAAATTAATTACACAATTTCAATGCATTAACTACTATTCCTTCAAAAAAAATGCATTAACTACTATATAATTTCCTTTTTCATATCCTTAACCCGTGCCCCGGGACACCGGTTAGCATTTCCTCTAATTTTATATCATCACATTTCAATAATTTTTTTTTTGAAAGAACATTTTAATAAATTTTATTTATTTTATTAAATGAGATGCACAAAGAAAGAAAAGATGTTTTTATAGTCACACCCTTCTTTACAAACACCACAATTTTCTCCTCTAATAAAGTGATTATTTAGTATATCTCCGTGAGCTTAGCTCAATTGGTAGGGATATTGCATATTATATGCAGGGGCTGGGGTTCGAACCCCAGATACTCCACTTCTCCACAATTTAATTGTGTGAGCTCTAGCCACTAGGCTACTTGACAAAAAAAAAAAGTGATTATTTAGTATGGTGCTAAGTAGGTAATCCACTATTATGATGGTCTAATTATTTAGAAGTAAATTAATATAAAAACTATAGTAAATGAAAAGGTTAATACTCCGATAACTTGGAGTTTTGTTCGGTAATACTCAAAATGAAATCATTTAATGAAATTTATCATCTATATTATTTATTTTAAGTAAATTTAAATTTTAAATCAATGAAATGATTCCTATAGTTAAGGATTAAGGTTCCTTCTGACAGAGAATTGTCAACGTTAGTGGCAAAAAAATTGTAATAATATAATACGGTAAAAAAAAAATTAATTTTGAATTAGTTTGTTCTAATAAGTATGGGTGTACCTGACCAAAATTTTTGGTTACATAAATTAAAAAAATTTGGTCAAAAAAAATTTATGTCACATTGATACATAATATTTTTTATTTTTTATTTTTTATGATCCAGTCATACACGATTCTAATTCCGTATATTAAGTCCTTAACTTACATTGAATCGATATAATATGATAATTGTATTCTTTTTCTTTAGTAGATATACAACGAAATTATAAATAATTATTGAAACTTACATAAACAAATGGAGGGGTCTGACCGTCTGAGTTTAAATCTCAATCATAATTTAAATCTCAATCACAACGTTTGACCTTATAATTTTGGTATTTTTTATCTAACTTTTGGACCATTGCCTTCTTTTTATATTCCAGAGAAAACCAACAATTGAATTTACGTTGGCAATGAAAACAAGAATAGTGGAAGTGAAATATCATCTCTATTATAATTAAAAGATTTAATTTGGAAGTGAAATCAACAATTGAAATATCATTTCCAGATAAAAAAATACTATAAATAAAAGATTTAATTTGATTTGTGATAATCACACATAATTATAATCTCGCATATCAAGCCTTTAATTCACACTACCTTATATTATAAAAAAGATGAAATATCATTTCTTTTGTATCTACCCACAAAATGGAAAACCAAAATTATTCAGCGCCTGAATCATATTTGAATAAATTTATGATACCAAGGCCATCAATTGGTCAATCTTCAAGGTGTGACTATTTCAGTGATGAGCATAGTGTGATCCCATTCAAATGGGAAGAAGAACCAGGAATACCAAAAGAAGAGTCGTCGTCAACATCTTTAAAAATCGATCCACCAATCGATATTCCTCCACCACCAAAGTTGAATCTGACGCATGTACCGAAACATCCTTCAACTCAACCAAAATCGTGCTTTTTCGTTAAGCCTTGGTTCGGAAATTTTAAGGCAAAGAAGGGAAACAACGATGATAGCGATAACGATGAAGATGTAGAAGAGAGTTTTGACGATTTCAATTACATTTTTTCAGGTGAAGATTTCCCTTCTTCACAGTGTGTTTCGAAATCTTCTTCTGGATCGTCAACAACTTCATCTAAAGGATCTGTATCGAAGTCTTCAAGAGTGGTTCATTTTGCAAAAGGGGTTTATAAACGGCTATTTTAATTGTCAATTTTACTAATTACAATTGATTTACCATAGTACTAGTTCTAGGTCTTTTTTTTTTCTTGAAAAGTTTAGTACTTCGGTTGTTATTTTGTTTCGTAATTTTCTCTCTTGAATGTACATATGCGTTATGAAATTCTTGAAAAGCAATTTTGTTATTTTACTTTGTTTCACAAAATGTGGCTTGTCGTTTTCATAACCTTTCAAATAATAAATCCTACTTTGGTGCTTGATTTTGTTATTTTATCCAAATTTGTTTTATATTTCTCGCATATTCCTTCTTGTATTGCTTTTCTCTTGCAACTGATATGGTTGCTTAAGGAAATACTTATTTCCGTAAAAAAAAAGCTATATTAGAAAAGTTGTAAAATTTGTAGATAGTTATATTAGCGGCATCTGATATGAATTTGGTTTAAAGGTGTACATTATGTACATTATTATTATTATTTTAAGGAAGGTGTACATTATTATTTCTTTTAATTTTAATGAAAAAGAAAAGGATACATAAATTATTGATCATTAGAGTACAAACTCAGTTTGTAATTGTAACTTGCAAGGACAATAATATAAAGTAATGGAGTTCGGATTTCAAATTCTCCAATTTTTTACATTTAAAACATGCGAGCTCAGCCATTAAAGTTACTTAAAAAAAATTGATTAAAAATTACGAGAGTTCACCCTTTTGAATCATTTTTAGTAGGTCTCTATTAGACACAAACAACGGCAACAACATCAATTTTAGTTAATGGAAGCCCTACTGAAGAATTTTCTTTTAAAAGGGATCTGCGTCAAGAAGATCCTCTTTCTCCTTTTCTTTTTTTGCTGGTAGCCGAAGGGTGGAATGTAATGATGAAGGCTGCGGTGGATAATAATTTGTATTTGGGATATGAGGTTGGCGCTTCAAACTCTATGGTGGTGTCTCATATGCAGTTTGCGGATGATACGTTGCTTTTGGGAATTAAAAGTTGGGTCAATGTGTGAGCATTAAGAGCGGTGTTGGCTTTGTTTGCAGAGATGTCAGGTCTTAAAGTGAATTTTCATAAGAGTTTACTGGTTGGTATTAATATTGGGGATTCTTGGTTGACTGAGGCAGCATCTATTTTAAACTGTAAAGTGGGTGAAATTCCGTTCTTGTATCTTGGTCTCTCGATTGGTGGTGATCCTCGAAGGTTAGATTTTTGGGAACCTATGATGAATACTATTAAAACTAGACTGTCGGGGGTGGCATAGTCACTTTCTATCTTTTGGGGGCCGGTTGGTCTTTCTCAAGTTTGTCTTGACCTGGCTTCTTGTCTATGCTCTTTCCTTCTTCAAAGCTCTGTCAGATATAATCTCTTCCATTGAATCTATTTTTAAACAATTTTTTTGGGGAGGGAGTGAGGATAACATGAAAATTTACTGGATTGCTTGGAGCTCTATTTGTTTTACCGAAGGAGGGTGGAATGTTGGGGGTTAGACAGTTGAGGGAGTTTAATTTAGCTTTGCTAGGTAAATGGAGTTGGCGGATGTTGGTGGACAGAGGTGGGTTTTGGTATTAAGTGTTGGTGGCGAGATATGGTGAGGAGACAGGGAGGTTGGAGGTTGGGGCCGGAGTGTTTCTTCTTGGTGGAGGGAGATAGTGAAGATTAGGGATGGGGTTATTGGAAATGCAGGGGCTGGTTTGGCGAGAGGGTGTCTAAAGTTATAGGTAATGGGAAGAGTACTTTCTTTTGGTATGATAACTGGCTAGGAGATGTCCCTTTGAGTAGGAGGTTCGGCCATTTGTTTGACTTAGCGACAAACGAGTTAATTACGGTGGCGGACATGTGTGCTTTAGGTTGGGAGGTGGGGGGAGAGGCGTGGAGGTGGAGGAGAAGACTGTGGATGTAGGTCCGAGGAAACTGCATCTCATTTGTTTCTCCATTGCGAAGTGTTCGGGTTGTTAGAGTATCACATCAGGTCTTGGATTGGTGTGTCTGGAGTTGACCCTCACAATATTAGTGATCATTTCTTTCAATTTACTTATTATACAGGTCATTCAAAGGCTCATCGATCATTTCTCCAATTACTTTGACTTCTGTGTGTTTGGCTGCTCTGGAGTGAATGTAATAACATGATATTTAACAACTTAGAAACTCCTATTTTACAGCTTTTAGATCATGTTAAATTTCATTCTTTATGGTGGCTTAAGGCTAAGAATGCTACATTTGTGCACAGCTCTCAAAGATGGTGGTCGAACCCCTTAATATGTTTGGGTCTAGACTGATCTTTTTATTGTATATACTTTGTAAGACGGTTTGTCTTTTGGAGTGGTCTCTTTGATACATCTTGTACTAGGGAGCTCTCACCGCCATTATTAATATATCTCATTTTGATTTCTTAAAAAAAAAAAAAAAAACAACAACAACAGACAATACAAATTTTTGGTGTAATAATATTAAGAGCAATGCTATATATCAAGAAAGATTTTTTCAAGAAAATTTCAAGAATGATATGGCAGAATAATCACCCTTAGATTTTATCAAGAAATAGTCCTGAAATTAATGTTAACCAATAAAATCTCAGCCTGGCCGGAAATCATGGGGTGGTGGGTGTTATGTATCTTTTTTTATGAAAGATTAATAAATGAGACTGAAATCTAAAGGTGATTATTGTGCCATGTCATTCTTGAATTTTTCTTATAAAATCATTCTTGATATGTAGCATTTTCCTAATATTAATGTATATAGATAGCATCTCAGGCCAAAAAAAAAACCCTTTGTCCCTTATTATAATTTTTTATTTGTGTATGAATATTACGTAACTATCATTTGTTTATGTGTATTTAATTTAACATTTCATATTTCAAAAGAAGTTAGTTGTATTTTTTTTTAAATAGATTGAAATTGAATATATTAATCGTACCAAAAATATATTTCCAGCACAAGATGCGCTAGAAAAGATTTAAGGAGAGTTACATCGTGCATTACAAAGTCGCTAAAGAACAAGAAAAGAAAAGGGAGAAACAAGCTAAGTAACATCATATATGCAATGAAGAGGATTAAGTCTTCAAAAATGGTAATCGAAATCAAAAGTAATATATTTTGATTTCAACCACATAAAATGACTGATAGGCAAATAATATACAAATTCAATTGAACCTTCTTTGTAAAGCCACCTAAAGCATCAAATGCATGTGTCGCTCGTAAAGATAACTTTGAGACATTGTTTCAAAGCCCAACCAATTTGCCACCAAGCACTATAATTTGCGAAATTTTTTATATTTTATTTTTTGATCTAATTCTTAGAGATTATTTTTATAAAAGTGATTTTTTCATCTAATTCTTAGAGATTATTTTTATAGATTTCATAAAATAAATTAGAATCTATTATGTGTTTGCTTATAAAAATAAATATCATTCTATTTTTCTGTAAAAATATCATTTTTTTAAAAATAATTTCATTGGTTTAGAAACAACTATATAAAAGGGATATTTTATTTCAAAATTACTTCAATACTTCGACGGTAGTTACTCTCTTTTCTCTAAAAAATCTCTATGATTTTTCAGAAGCTACTCTAAAAAAAAGTATTTTTTCCCTGTTTGAAAATAGTAATTATTTTTGGTGTACATTCAAAAATTTTAAAAATGATTATTTTTTTAAAATATGATTTTTTTTCTTCATAAAAAAGTGATAACAAACAGCCTCACCAACTTTAAAAAAGGTTAATTAGTAATTCGAAAGTTAATGATAATCCTAAAAAAGAAGTCTATGATTGGTTACAAATCAAACTTAGACTTTAAATTTATTGATAGGTGAGATATATGTCTTACAAAACCTAACTTGTAAACATTCTCATCTCTAAGTGCCATGCCTATTTTTTTTAAGACTTTTTATTATTTTTTTTACATAGACAAAATCGACTAACACACATAAACGAATGAGTCAAAGTTCGAATCGATCACGACATCTGATCTAACAATTTTGACATTTTTACCTATTAAATTTGGATTTGTGTACAACATCGTGTGTATTTACTACATGGGATTATTCCTTGTCACGAGCACTAATTTAATTTAATGACTAATGAGTAATTGATGAATCAAATCACTACGAATAGGAAAGTTAATCACTACATGGGATCTTCATTTTCTTTTGTGTCAAATACCGTCATTGTTTTTTATGATAAAGGCATTCATTCTACGTCTAATATAGGAAAGTAAATCACTACGAAATTATCTTAATTACCTTCACTAAAATCACTTATATCACCGATTTCATACACTAAATGGTATAATTGCATTTTTTTTTTTGAGTTAAACGGTATAATTACATGTTACTCTTAAATCGATTTATTTTTTTTGAACAAACTAAAATGATATATATTATAAACAGGTAGATTAGTCCTAAATCTACCTGTCATACTGCATTGTTTCCCATTATTTTCTTTGAAGTTTGAACCATTAAAGTATTTTGTCATTTCTTTTATTCTCTCCGTACCATCGAGACTCAATCATATCCCTAAACTTGTCATTCATCCTTAATTATTATTACTAAGAAATATGTTTCGTTCTATTTTTGATGTACAAAATTGTCTTATGCACATTAATATGTATCTCTTGGACTTAATCATAATGTAAATCATTGACTAATCTACCTAATTATTGTGTATAATATTTATATCAAGGCTTAAATATGTATTTCATCCTTGCAATTAGGGGTTGTTTAAAAATTGATTTCTGTATTCGCTAATCCTTACAAACTAGTCTTGCAATCATTAATCATTTAAAATTTCGTTCGTTGACCAACTTAATCACTGCCACGTCACTAATTTGATGACGTGGCAATCATTGTCACACATGAAATTCCAATTTTGCCCTTGAGAAGAGGACAAAATATTGATGAAATAATTGGAAATCCAGGAGTAAAATTGGAATTTCATGCGTGGCAGTGATTGTCACGTCATCAAATTAGTGATGCGGCAGTGATTAAGTGGGAAGAGGGACAAAATTTTAAATGATTAAATAATGCAAGGGTAAATTGCCAGGATTAGCGAATACATGGACCAATTTTTAAACGACCTGTAATTGCAAGGATAAAATACATATTTAAGCCTAACATCAAATATAAAGATATCACACACTCATAGTCTTAGCGAGAGGATGTCCTACATTGAATGTGCCCCTGAAATCCTGAAAAAGCACCAAAGGAAGTCCTTTGGTGAAGTACCAGAGAGAGATATAGCACTGACGTTATCACAATACCATGCCAACTTTGTGAATCAAACAATGTAACTCTAGGGGTAGGTTTCGTAACCAACAAGATTCATACACCAAGATATTCGATTTCAACACTAGAGCGGGATAATGTGGAATGATGTTTAGATAATCAAGATAGTAAATTGTCACCGAAAAATATGCAGTAGCCTGAGGTGGATCTCCTCGTATATGACCAACCTCCTCAGTATGCATCAATGTACGAGATTAAAGATGAAGTGGATGATGGATAATAGTGTAGCTAATACTGATTTGTGTTGTTAATGTATTCAAAATGTGCCTTAGAACATGAATTATAATTTATACACTAAGTACACTGGGAGGAATTAAAATAGTGTAGATGATACTGTCCTATAATATTATACAAGATGTTAGTATATGATACTGGACAATTAAAATAATTTAGTTGAATTATAGGGGAATTTAAATTTAACACCTATGTCCAAATAACTGACATATCTCAATTTAACGTGTTATTAAAATAACGTTAAATCATATTTTTTAAGGAACGTTAAATTGTTGAAACAAAATTGGTTTGCACAATTCCACTAAAGTTTTGATGATAATAAAGTATTGAAGAGCAATTGAATATACTAATATTTGTTCAAGTGTGCATGATCAAAGTTTTGAACATGTATTAGAGTATCAGAAGCAAAGCATAAGAGAAGTTTAAAAGACTGGTAGAAAATCTGAAGAAAAGTCAACAGAAGTCAACATCTTGGATCAGAGAAAAGGACGCCTCTCAGAAGCTGAAGATTAACCTCATCAGACTTTGTGAAGATCAACCTCATCAGACTCAGAAAACCCCATCAGACTTGGAAGACCCACAAACTCAGCAGATCCTGAGAGACCCAAACTCCACGTCAGATTTGTCGTCTTTTATAGCAGTCTCTATCAAGGATATGAGCACAATTTTGTCTTCTCCTGACCACATATAGAAATAGATAAAGAACTTCAAGGACAGAGAATAAACGGATACTTCCAATTTCAGCAAAGAAATTTCGAATAGCTATTCAACAGAATTATCCATATCAGGCAATGACCAAACACCCTTGATTTGAATCTTCTCAACGATTCTTAATGCGGTGGCACTCTTCTTCAACGTCCCTAAAATCTTTGCCTATATAAGGAGATGAAGACATGAAGAAGATAAACAAGACTCTGCTATTTTATTGTGTCATTACTCTGTCAAAATAAAGCAGCGCAAAATACTTAGGAATTTCTTATCAACTTTTGTATCTTAGAAATCCTAAAGTCTTAAGAGTCTGTTCAACATTGTTCAGTTTACACTACTAACTGTATATCAAGTGTAAGAACAAATTTGTTTAATTATAAACAAAAGAAGTATTTTGCTTGTGAAACTTGAGCATCAGAAGTCTCTTTCAGTTGTGATTGAGCATTTGAAGTCTCTTTCTTGTGTGCTGAAGCAATAGAAGTCTCTTGAAGTTGTCTTTGAGCATTGGAGGTTTCTCGCAGTTGTGCTTGAGTATTAAAAGTCTTTTGTTACTGACCTAGAGCATTAGAAGTCTCTTGGAGTTGTCCTTGAGCATCAGAAGTCTCTTGCAAGTGTGCTTGAGCAGTGGAAGTCTCTTGGAAGAGTCCTTGAGCAATGGTAATCTAGTGAGATTATAGTGAAATTCCTTAAAAGTGCAAGGGGACTGGACTACTCATGTATTGTGGGAGGAACCAGTATAAATTGTGTGTGTCTACTCTTTCTATCTCTATCTCTTTTTTATCTTTGTGTTTTTGTTTTTATCCGCTACACTCAGACTCTGAACCATGAGATTCTAACCAGTATCAAACATCAAGAAAAAAGAAATCAGAAAAAATCAACATAATTCAACCTCCAATTTAGCCCTAACTAATAAGTATATCAAAAAATTTGAATTCATAAAGTTTGAAAATAATTTGTTTGAAGATGATAGTTTTTATTATGTTAAGACATAATCTAATAAAAACATTAAACTTCATACAAAAAACATTGTTTTTTATTTAATATCCAAATGTTCAAACAAGATAATTTCTACGAGCATTTTTAGAAACAAAATCACTAATAATTCCAACATTTTAACCCATTTGAGTTGGTCTGGTGGTATTCGTTTGAGATCTAGAAGTGTGCTTCTCCTTAAGATCTCAGATTCAATTCTTTTTGGTGCCAATCTGAGTGAGTTAATTTACCTTTTTCAAAAAAAAAATTCCAACATTATTAATTTAATAAAAAAAAGTTTTTTTTTTTTTTTTTATGAGAGAAAAAAGATTATTTGCATCAATATTTATTTATTTTTATTTGAGGGAACATTAATATTTGGCATCTCCCATTAAAATTTAAATATTATTTTTTGTTTTGGGTTTTTTTAGATGGTGGCCGTGATTTAAACTCTAAACCTTGCATATATTATGCATTGTCCATAGCAAAACTCACGAGGACTTGTTTCTGGTTTAATAGACCTCTGATTTTTAACCCTAGAAAGGTTCCTATCTTCGCCATGCCTCCTCCAATAGAAGCATGCAGCTCAAGGAAACCATGACTATTACCAAGATTTTGTAAAAAAAACAAAAAAAAAGTATTACCAAGACAGTATATTCAATAGTTGTTTGATTGTGGCTCACAGGAAATTGAAAGTAGATAGTCAAAACAGAAATAAAAACCACCCAAGTATATCTGTGGATTGACATGAATTTTAACTATTTTATTGAAACAGATTTAAATAAACAGTACTACTACAGTTGTCATTGAAAATTGATATGATTTAATCAGATAAATAGTCAAAGAGATTTAAATAAATAGTCATATAAAGCTAGCCAATCAAAATTTCTCAATAAATATATTTTTTTTTTGTGGAAACAATAAATATATGTTAGAAAAAAGTAGTATCCATACTAAACTAGATAGCTATTGTTTGCATATAAATAAATACTCATGCTCGTTCTATTTATAAGAGATATTTAAATTAATAACATTTAATATATTAGTTTAAAAGTTTGACTAAACACATTAATTCTTGTTAACCCAAATTTTCTCTTATAAATAGATATGAAGAAGTAAGAAATTTGACAATGAAAACCACCAGAGTCGAAGAACCATTGCAAGAATAATGACAACATCATTTAGGTGTCTTATTTCTATCATCTTGGTTACTCTTATAATCAAAGGTATTCTCTTCTCATCAAATTATATCTTTTTATTTTTATTTTTATTTTTCTCTTCTAACCTTTCACATGCTTCTATACTTCTCCAACTCCATGAATCTAGAAAAAAAATTGAAATTGTTGACCAATTTTTTTTTCTTCTAATTTTGATGTATCTATTTCTGGTTTTGTTTTTTGTTGAATCAAATTTATAGGATCCTATGGGTGTTCCTTGAATAACATCACTATTGGAACAACAAGAAGTGGGAGAGAAATAAACGATATGCCTGAATGGAACGTGGTTGTGACCAACAATTGTAACTGTGTACAAAGCCATTTAACTTTGTCTTGTGTTGGGTTCAAAACTTTAGAACCAGTTGACCCTTCAATTCTTAAGGTGGGAGATGGTGATTGCCTACTTATCAATGGCAATCCCTTGCCTGGTTTTGGAACCGTTAAATTCTCTTATGTTTGGTATCCTCCTTTTATTTTTTGGCCTAAAAGGTCTACCATAGGATCTTGTAACTAATAGAGATCGACATTATTATTGAATAATACTGTTTGTTTCGTCCTTAAATATAAGACTTTTTCATTATATTATCAAGATTTAGAGATTGATATTGTTGTTCGAAGTTTATTCCATCTGTCTCAAATTACAAGTTGTTTTGAGAAAATAATTCATCTCAAATTATAAGTCGTTTTACAATATAAATGAATTATTAACACGTTTATCTTTGTTAATATTTTATTAAAAAAGAGAATCTAATTCTACAATATCAATAAATCATTAATACGTTTACATTTGTTAATATTTTCTTATGAGAGAGAATTTAATTTATGTTCTCATAGTACTCTCTTATTGATTATTATAATCTAAAATTCAAAAATAACTTTATCAAAGAGATCACACAAATTCTCAGTAAAATATGAAGAAATTCAAAAAATTTCCATATTTTGAGACGGAGATGGTAAAAGTCATTGAAATATTGGACCCATAAAAACATCGAAATAGGAGAAAAGGAATCTAAAGCATCCTCATCTCCTCTTTTCGATCATTTTCATTTTGTAAAATTGCATTTGAAAGTTCATTTAAATATTAATTAATTAAAACGTATGACAGCACTAAGTACAATTATTGTTGATAAATGGACCTTAATTTATGTGGTTTATATTCTAAAGAAACACCGGTACTATGTTATTTGAATTATCTTGTGTCATTGTGTGGATATAGAGCAGTTAAAGGTCCTAATCATGGAGTACATTGCATACCATTGTTACTAATTTCTTCAATTTCTTTTTGTAGCCAATCAATAGTTTCTTCAGTAGTGGTTGTTGAAATTAGTTCAATATTTACTCAATAAAAGACATGCTGAAGACAATGATCAGAAACTATAATCGACCTATAGGTTGGTTTAGTGTTGTTAGTTTGAGACATCGGTCTATACTCCTTTAATGTCTTATATTTAATTTTTTCTGATGTCAATTTCAATAAATTAATTTATTTTCTTTAAAAAAAATAAACCACCAAAAACTATGTCCATATTTTAGATTTTGTTGCTGAAGTCAAATAAGCAAATAAGCTGCTAAAAAAAAAAAAACATGTATTTATTTTCGGAAGCATTGAAAAGGAGAAGAGAAGCCTTTACATTACCTACAACATTTGTATGTAGGTAAAAGTCATGCTAAAGTTGTGGCTCATATACTATAGCTGGTGTTGAATTTTATAAATAAAAAAAAATCAAATGAAAATCGTTAGATTAAATTAATTTATTCCCTCAAAAAAAAAATTAATTTACATCAAAAAGGCCCTTATTTAATTTTTAGTGCTTTCTTTATTAGGGTTGATATCCTCACTACCTACATGGAATAATTTTTTTTTGACAATCAATAAATCATATTATTTCATTCAATAAAATAGAGTTAATACAAAATGAAATCGAATCAAAGGAGTGACGAGTGTACAATTTTGACTCCCTAGCTAAGCTATGAGTGATATAATTTGTTTGTCTCCTAACAAAACTTATCTTAAAGTTTGAAAATTGTTGTAATAGAGACCTACACATGTTAATAATAGTGCCAAACTCAGATTGACTATTAGTTCTATCAAGTATGCTTTCAACCACTAGCTCACAGTCTAGTTCAATTTGCACCTTTGATAGTCACAATTGACCAAGTCAAAGAATTGCATCTCTTAGACCCACAACCTCTGACTCTGATGGGGGAGCAACACCATCATACTATTTTGTTGATGCTTTTATAAAATTACCATGGGAGTCGCGAATGCACATACCTATACCAAAGCTCCTTTGCTCCTCAAAAATGGCTGCATCAACGTTACATTTTAGATGGTTCGTGTCAGGTGGCTGCCACCGTGTTTGTTGTTGCTGCAGACGCTGTGCAGGTGCTGCTGCTGCCATTACATCAGCAGAGGCTGCTGATGTACCATTTGCTGCTTGCCATTGAGCAAGTACTTCCCTCGCTAGCTGAACCGCCATCACAGTTGGTTTTAAATCACCTTCCCACACTTTGTCGTTGCGGCGGCGCCATAACACCACAACATCATTGCCATGTCATTCCTCATGTTACTTGTCAACCTGCATAATAAGGAAAAATTACAATCCGCAAAGCTCGCGGCTGAACCTGCAACCTTCTCAATTTTCCCCCATAAACCAGCAGCTTGCCACACTTTATTTGCCTCTTCACACCCTATAAATACATGCCAATCATTCTCATAGTTCGTCTCAATGAGGACAGCTATCCGTGCATGGAACACCTTTGTCTTGAAGTCTCATCCGGGTAGGAAGAACACCTCTTAATGCCCTCCATAAAAACGCTTTTACCCTTTGCGGTAACTTCATTTTCCAGACGATATTCCACTCCCCAGGTATCCTATACTCCTCGTTATCAACAAGAGTTTCCATTGCATACCTATATGCCGACTTCACCGTGTAATGTCCTTGTTGGCTGAATTTCCATATACGCTTATCTTCTCCCTCCCTATTCAGCAACACCATTTTTGCAATTGCTTCTCTGTCATGATTATTGAACAGCCCATTAATCACATTCCAATTCCAACTTACACCATTTTGCTCCATCAAATCTGACACCTTCAGATTTTCCATTCCTTGAACTATAGCGCTTGAAACATACGAACTGCCATCTGTCCTCAACCAAGGATCTCTCCAAACTGCAATATTCTCACCATTTCCAATGCGCCACCTTTGACCGCCTCTAACTAATACCTGTGAAGCAAAGATACTTCGCCAAATATAGCTTGGGTTATGGCCTAGACGGGCCCCCAAAAAATCAGTCTTCAAAAAATATTTAGCTTAGTAGATGCGAGTAACAATAGTATCTTAGTTAGTTAAGAGTTTCCAACCTTGCTTCCCTAGCATAGCCAAGTTAAAGCCAAATAAGTGTCTAAACCCCATACCTCCGTACTCCTTTCGCATTGTGAGTTTGTCCCAAATGAGCCAATTAATCCCTCTACCTTGCCATATATTCAAACCCCACCAAAAAGAATTAATCATCCTCTGGATCTCTTCTCCCAAAGTTGTTGGTAGCAGAAAAGTGCTCATCAATTCATATTTACGATCACATATATATAATTCTCCTACCAAATTATGTCTTTCTTTCGACCGACCATAACATCATCCATAAACAATTTCACACAACATTTTTGGAATATATTTCGATTGACTTAAACCTACGCAACAAAGGTTGTACTTTGCAACAAGATTTCCTTAAATTACTAACCAACTCAAAATTGCATTACTGAGGGATTTAGATCCTCAATAATTACGACAGAATAAACCTTCAATAACTTCAAAAAAAAACCTCAATAATGTTATTGACGGAAAAACCCTCAATAATTCAGAGACTTACATAACTGACGAATAAATCCGTCAATAACAACGATAACAAACCTGCCATAATTTACTGGCGGAAATTTTCCGCCAATAATGATAATGCTGGACAGCCCACACATGCCTTTGCTTTACTAACAGATATAGTCCCGCATCATACAAATGTTCAAGGAAACCTAAGCTTCCTGAAGAAACTCTTAGAGAATTCATTTCTCATTATCCTACAATACTTGTTCTATGAACTTTGGAAAAGTTGCTCTTGCTTATGTTAACCTGATAAGCCTTTTCCTGTTCATTATCGAAGGGTATTTATATTTACTATTATGCAACAATATATTTGACAAAAAAAAACCATTTATTTTAGTACACCTTTTTTTTTTTGTTACTATAAGTAGTGAAGTAGTACTTAATTTTTTTAATTTATGTCACGATTCTTTGATATTACAAAGAATCGTAATCATATGTGTTCTGATTATAGTTTATGAAGAGTGACATCTTTAATTCCTTTTATGAAGATGAATTCGGTCCAACATAAAAGCTT
The DNA here is from genome assembly GCF_003473485.1 of Medicago truncatula. Lineage (NCBI taxonomy): Eukaryota > Viridiplantae > Streptophyta > Magnoliopsida > Fabales > Fabaceae > Medicago > Medicago truncatula. Next base: position 19,563,801 of record NC_053042.1, read on the forward strand.
AATGATGGTGTCGGAGTCTGGTTTTGATCCAAAGACATGTGTATTATGTTACAGTTCAAATTACAGTTGCATACCTTTTTTATAGGACACTTCGTGACCGTGGTCCATATCCACCAGATCAAGTTGCTAAGGAACTTGATGGTAGTTTTGCCTTTGTTATATATATATATATATATATATATATATATATATATATATATATATATATATTTGTTACTCTACCATGTTCTTTGTCAACAATTCTTCAAAATCTCAACCCATCAATGAATGATGTTTGTTTTTTATGCAGGGTTCTGACAGTGGATTGAAGCTGTACTAGGGTATTGTAGGCGATGGATCTGTTGTGATCTCGGATGATCTTAATGTTATACAAGAGGGTTGTGCTAAATCCTTTGCTCCTTTTCCAGGAGGTACTAATTTTTTTAGCCATCATTCATACCCATTTATCTTGAAAACAAAATCCCTTCAAATTGGTCAAATTACATCATTAACAACATGTGGTTTGTCCAAGTGGTAAGATACCGAGGGATTTAGATTGTTTGCAGTCACAAATCTCACACATTCACGCATCAACATATTGATATTTTTTAGATCAAGATCACAGCTTTGGATTTCAAGATCAGTATTTAGAGTTAAAAAAATTACTTATTTTCTATTTCGTCCGATCTCGATTTAACAATCATTGATGTGTTAACTGTGTGAATGTGTGAATTTACGACTAAAGCAAATCCAAATCAGAGACTCGGACACTTCAAACATGTTTTCAAAAGTTTCATTCTTAGCTCTTTTATATGAAAAAAAAAAGCAATTGTAAAAGGATTAGTCTCCTTATTGTTTTTTTTTTTGAATAATAGTCTCCTTATTGTTGTTAAACAAAAGTAAATACTTGGTATCTATAACATGTTTATAAAAACATTATGTTTTAATTTAGGCTAGTATTCCGATTGATTTTATTTTTAAAATAATAATTAAAGCACAACCCTCTAATACAAGTAATAAAAATAGTTTTAATATTGATATGATTAGTGTTTAGTATGCAATAGAGCTTGAAAATTTCTAGTTAAATTCTTGTGCAACAACTATGGTTTACTAATGTAGATTTACCCTGCGCAGCAACTATGTTTTACTATTACCATGTGTAGCAACCATGGTTACATGAATAGTTGGTTCCTAGAGGATTGTTTTAACAGGTAATTGTGTTAGCTGTGTGGAGTTTTTATGGGATCTCCTGTTGGTTGTGTTCTTAGCTTTCTGTTTGGTCTTGGGCATTACGCGAATGGGCGACAATTTTGAATTGTTCTTGCTAGATTTTGCATGTCTTGTGCAAGCTCGGTATCTAATAAATTTGTTGATTTACACAAAAATAGTTTATTTTATTAGTTTTCTGGATTGTATGAATATTATTGAAATATTTATGATTTTGTACGAAAACTCCATAAATTATATGAAATTATGATGATATGTCGTTTAATTAATTTGTGTCTTTTTAAATTTCATTTTCCTTAATTTATTTGTGTTATTTAATTTATTTCTTTAATTAAAATAAAAAGTGGGAATGGATAAATAAATAAAAAAATGTGATATACATTACTGGGGGAAATTTTCCTCAATAAAGCAAATCTGCATAATCAATACTGGCGGAATTTTCCCTCAGTAATGAAGAGGTGGTTTTGACGAAGTATTACTGGGGAATTATTCCATCAGTAACTGACGGATTTGTTCTACCAGTAATTACTGAGGGAAAATTCCGCCAGTAATATTACTGACGTTAGTATTATTGAGGGATCGTTTTCGTCAACAAATCCGCCAGTAACGTGTATTACCGAAGGATATGATACAGGATTAATTCTGCCAATAATAACCAAAATTCTTGTAGTGTTGTTTAGTACTCATCAATTCAAGGGAAGCAATGGGTATGTTTTGTTCATTCATATCATATTTGACTTTCTTTGATTTTGGCATTTGCCCTTGATCTTTCAGCTTATTCAGGATAACATCGAAATCATTTACAAAAGTAGGCATAAACAACTCATTTCAAATGGTTTTCAAACTTCCAAATCATAAGCTACGAGATGGACTTCACCATTGAACAACGGTGCTCTATTATAATCGCCCTAAAGGGGAAATGGGAAAGTTATTATTTGTAGAATATCATTATTGAACAACGCAATGAGAAGTTCATCGTTAATAAAGTCAATGCAAAACACACAACATATAATAAAACAAAAATCAATTGGATTAATCAAATTAATTTGAAGATATTGATGATCAACAAGAAATATAGAATCGCTTATTTGAAAAAGAACTTAACTTTTAAAAACTTATTTTAAGCCAAACTGAATTAACAACAAGTAAATGTAAAATGATACATAATTTATTGATTACTCTACCTCTACTAATGAACAAGTGCTACTAGCAAAAAAAATCTTATATTCATGACAATTCATGCGAGCTTTACCCATTAAGCCCGAATACCCATTTTTACATTCCGAAAATTCTTAGGGTATTCTCATGCTTTAAACTTTGTGTCTAACTTTAAATTTTCGGCAAACTTCATTCTCATTTATCGGAAGGTCGACTAAGGTTTTTATAGAATACATAAAACTAGATTAAGTGAATGCATTTCCTAATCAAAAGAAAGAAATGAGGATGATGGAAAATTTGTCATTGGACTACTTTCCGTTATTCCAAGACCTAAGAGAACATCTCACCGTTCATAGGAAATAGCACAATTAGAATAAAGTAAAGAAAAGAAAAACTATATTTAACTAAAATGCAAGTGTTCTTTGAGGTCTTTGACTTGTAATGAATATAGGCTAACTCTCACTTCGAGAGGATTTACAATGTGTTATCTTCGCTTTCCCAATTGATTTGAATTTCAATTGAGAACATATGCCTTAATCTTTTAAGTGGGTTGTTTGTGAACACTTTGTAAGCCCTTAAGCTTTGATGATAAAATAACATAATATGAGAACAACTAGGCTACTATAATGTAATGTGTGTTTAAGTGTGAAAGAAATTCTAGAAATGCATTTGTTGCACAGATATGTGAAAAAAGATGTTCATGTACCGAGTATAAGAAGTTTTACAAGCGTAAGGTAGATGATTCGGTTAAACGTGAGTGTTTGTTTCGTGTGAGAGGTTATTTGTTGCTTGCTTATTATTGGAACCTTAAAGTTGGTGATGAAAATCACAACCACGTGATGGCAGATGATTTAAAAGGTCATAAAATTATTGGAAGTCTAAACCCAAATGAAAGTAGATACCTTTCTAACTTGACAAATTCAGAGGTTCCTTAGAGGCATATACTTACCCATTTAAGGAACAGGAACAGTCGAACTTCAACTATTGTAAAGCATATGTATAACGCATGTCATTGATATAGGCAGTCTATTAGGGGTCTGAGAACAGAAATGCACCATCTCTTGAAATCATTGGTTGAGAATAGATGTGTATCGCCATAGGAAACATGTTGATTTCGATGATATTAGAGATATCTTATGGATGCATCCGAATTCCATCAAGTAGTTTAACATGTTCTCTAATGTTCCTGTGTTGGATTCGACTTATAAGATAAACAAATACCGTCTTCCGTATCCTGAGTTTTGTTGTGTCACTTCTATCGAGTTGACGTTCTCTATTGCATTTGTTTTATGATGTATGAGAAGGAAGATAACATCATTTGTGCTCTTGAGATATGTCGTGATATGTTGAATTCTAAGGATATTTCACCCAAAGTCGTTGTCACTACTTGGGACAATTCTTTGATGAATGTTGTTGATACTGTTTTCCCATAGGCTAGTTTTGTGTTGTGTCAGTATAAGGTTGGAAAAAATGTTAGAGCAAAATGTAAGACATATTGCAAAGTTAAGGATCTCAAAGGCAAGGATGGAAAAAAGATCAAACCAAAAGAAGTGGTGAAGATGGTAATGGATGCTTGAGAAGGGTGTTTGCCACAATTTAGATTATAGTATCAGAAATAAGTATTAAATATGAAAATTAAAAAATCCAAAATGTTTTAGAAAAAGACAAGAATGCATTTCTGTGGTTTTTTACCGCATTCCAACTAACAATTTTTTATAATGCAGATCCGTTTCAAAGACGATGGCTACAACATGAAGCTGCATAGCAAAGAACAATTTTGACAGTTTGTTTTGCCAAAAACGACCTGTTTGCGTCCACCTCCAAAAAAGGTCAATACAAAAGGGGCGTCAAAGAAGGATAAAATATTGCACGGTCAACAAAGAAATCACCTTCACTCTGAGAGCATGTTAACTATCGGGATCAAGATAAACATGATTCACATACTAAGTCAACAATGTTAAGTAGGAAAAGGGCACAAATAAGTAATATGTCTCTTAATCCTCCTAATCCACTTTCGGTTAAAGTCAATGTCTCACATAAAGAACAAATTGTGTCGCTCAACATGAACTTATTGAAAGTGGTGGTTGTAGCTGGTGATGGTCATTGTGGATCATGTGCAGTTGTGAGCCTATGTAACATGTATGTTGATGATTATCATATGATCCGTTATCAACTTCTAAAAGAGCTTAACGGTGAAGATTGTGAGTGTTATCGCCAATTGATTGGGTCGAATAAATGATTCAACAAGGTCTTACATACTCTGACCAGTGATAGTATTGGTCCTACTCAACCAAATAAATGGATGATCATGTTGAATATGGATTTCCTCACTATAAAGAGATACAAGCATGAGGTAGTTCTATTGTCCATCAATAAAGAGCAATCAAAAACTTTTTTCCCTCTACGTGGCACACCATTTAATCAAGTGTTTAGCACATATGGAAACAATTTTATGATGGTATATTTGAATGATAGTTGTCCAATTTCTTCCATTTTCCTGCTATGGAGACAACACCATCAAGAAGATGCATGGTTTGAAAGATATTTTGGTAGGATGATAACCTATAATGAACTAAGTCGGGTGGCGGGATATAAAGTAATAAGAGATGATAATTTGTACTTTGTTGATTGTTGAAAACCTTGATCCTGAATAGAAGGTTTATGTTCATAAGAAGGTTGGAGATGGTGTCAATAATGAAAAAGATGAATTCCATGGACTTGATGATTGTAGCATAAATATTTGGGTAGATTAGTTGAAATGTATATCGTTAACAACTGCATAATGATATTTTAATATCATTATAAGCTCATTGTCTTTTATTTTATTTTATATAATAAAAATTTATTCAATTCACAAATACATGAACAATCGTTCAGATTAAAGAATCCAAACAATGATATTTTTTAAGGAAAAAAATAGGACATGCGAGCAAGTCATAAGATTAAAAATTAATAGTCTAATAATTTAACCAATGAAGCCCAATTATGTCGGTCTTATTTTTATTTTTTTGTCTATGTCCGTCTTTCGTTACATCATATTAAAATATTGTCTTTCTGTTATTATGTTTTTAAAAATGATAAATTTTAGTTTTAGTTTTTCTGATGAGAGTTTTGATTTATTTTAATGCATATTGATAATTAATGCATATTATTTTTCTTATTTAAATATATTTTGATATTGAATTATATATGTAAGAATCGGAGTTTAAACTTCGAATTCCATACTTATTAGTCCTAAGAGGATAGTTTCTAGACACTAGACTATTTAACAAATAAAAAAAACAAAATGTACATCATTTTAATCTTTGCTTTAAGCCTAGTAAAACATTGGGTCAAAATACACTACTTATTTTCATTAAAATACACTAGACACTAGCCTAGTAATACACTACTTATTTCCATTTCCACTTCCTTCATTGCTTCTATCTTACTATCTTTGGGAATAGATTCTCAATTTTTTTCCTCTTATGTTTTATGATCTACACCATTAAAATTCGTTTTTCTTTCTTTCTAAATTCTTTCTCCTTTCTTTTAAATTGATGGTGAAGATTTCAATGGACTCTCATGTCATCACATGAGATAATTTGTCCGCTCTCTGCATTGAGGCTTTATTTGTTTCTTTAAATAAACATCAATTACTTCAAAGATGATACTCTAGAGTTGCGTGCAAAGACATGGTTTAAAAAGTAGGGTCCTGCTAACCGGTGTCTCCGGGGTACGGGTTAAGCATATCATAAAAGGAAATTATTACCATAAAAGGAAACTGTTTTTGACTTTATTATAAATTAATTACACAATTTCAATGTTTTAACTACTATATAATTTCCTTTTTCATATCCTTAACTAATGCCCCCGGAGCACCGGTTAGCATTTCCCTAAAAAATATATTATATGCAAAAATTACGGTGTAATACTTGTTACCAATTTTTTTCGAGAAATAAGGACCTTAAACAGTGACCTAAAATTATACCACATGAATATAGGGGTAGTTAAAAAATTTAACAAATCTTCACCATGCTTTTCTCCTCACCACTTGTTTGCATGAGGAAGAACACCTTCTTTACCATATATATATTGAGCAAATCAATTAATCAATCTTATACTTTCAATTAAAGACAAATTTTCAACCATGATGCCATCAAAGAAAGCAATAGCAGTGTTGCTGATATGCTTGGTGATTGCTATGGCCTCTGTTAAAAAGGCAGAAACTCTATCTGATTGTGCGAAAGAATGCATGCCTGTGTGCTTGAAAGAGAAAGGTGCTACGATCGATACATGTAGCCCAGCATGTGAGAAGTATTGTGTACAAATCACAGAGAAAGCAACAAAAGCTCGTCGTGCATAGTTTTTAATTGGGTTTGATATGAAGTTGCATGGAAACCCAAATACCAGATTTGTTATTGATGTTTAAATTGCAGATATGTATATAACTATTTCTGTAAATTAAGTAAATACTCTATGATTGATATTTTTTTGGTACATTACTCTATGGTTGATATGTTGTTTCTTTTCTTTTTGGTTTTTACATAACTCATTTAAAAAATAATGCTATTTTATGGAGCTTTGTAAACTAATAGAAAAAGCAAAATTGGCGACATAAATTAGTGACGAAAAAATAAAAGCCCTCGTTGTAAAATTTAGCGACAATATAAGAGAGAAATTCACGTTTTCTCTTTTAAATTTCCCTTACTATTTTTTTTAATTGTTGGGATTTTTAACCACCTAAAACTTATTTGCTCGGTTTTTCAAAACCGCCTTATATATGTGTGCCACAATCTATTTGTGAGGATTTTTAGTGACCTCAGACATCGCATATATATATTCAAGCGAATTAGACTTTAAATGTGGGTGCTTCTTTCATTTTGTCAAACATTGTAGCTTATACTATAATCAAAATGAACATAAATATTACTTTACATATCCTTGGTAAACAAATTCTTGGATAACTATAAAAGAGAAAAAAAAAATTATTGGATAATTCTATATTAATTACTTAAGATTGATTTAAGGGCAAATTGCACTTACCTCCCTTAAGGTCTTATTAAATAGCACAAACACCCCCTCTACTCTAGTTTTAATATAGTCACAAACCTCCCTTATTTTCTTTCTCAAAATGACAAACACATCCCTTCTATTTAACGGTGTTAATTCTCTGTTAACTTCCTAACTTGTATCCTATGAAAGCACACATTGGTCTGTGTTTTCTTCAATTCCTCTCTACTAGGTAGAAGCAGCAGAATTTTCCAGCTCAAAAGGTAAAACCCTCTTGATCACTAATCAAAACCAAAAATTAAGTTTAACGCTTAATCAAGGGTCTTTGCACTTACGTATTTATTCATATGGTAATTAAAATATATGAAATATGTATATGTGTTGAGACTTTATACATGTGTTAATATCTGCATTATGAATGTAATGACCTAAGCTGAAAACGGTCCTCTCCTCAAGTAAGGAGAAGCTTGATAAAATAGGGGGAGTGATTATGTGATGGTTGTTGTACCTGATGCGTAAACAGTAACCGCAACACGACAACTTTAAATAATATCCGGCAACCGCAACTTCAAATAACAACGCAGCCACCGCAACTTCGAGTAACAACGAACCAGATTCTGCAAAACAAACTAGACAGTAAACCTGCAAAATTGAACACGTTAGTATTAACCTGAGGCGTCACGAAGACTGTCCTTGGAATTTATCCGCCTCAATGTGCGCAAACTCCCCAGGATACAACAGGTCCTTCTCCTAGTGATGGAGGTAACATAACAGCAAGAATCACCAATTATTATCAGGCAGATGTTTTTCTCAGAAAGTAAAATTGGAAGATAAGAAAACAAAGTTGTGAGGTATGGGTTTTAATTTGTTGCTACTGATGAAAAAAGCTTGAGAAGAATAGTGCTTCACGTATATGTTTTCACACATGAAAAAGAAGTTTTAATATATCAGCAAGTAACTGCTTAGTCATGCTAGAATAAAGGCATAATAATAGCTATCAAAGTTAACTTTGTGAAGAATGGTAAGAGCCTTGACTCAATAAGCAATTTAAATGTGCTTTAATAATAGTTATTTGCAATGATTCAGCAGATAATTGCTCAACTGAATTAAGAAATGGCAACATAGTAGCACATGATCGGTATGATAATATAACTTTTGAAATATAAATAATATTCTAAAAAATAAAACAATGGTTTAGTAACCCAATGGTGGGGGAATACAAATGTAAGAGGTTGATGATGGAAGTTTTTTCGTTAGAACATGTGGGGTTCTCAAGGGGGAAATTTCTGTATCCGATGCAATGATCGACTAATTTCAGGGGATTAATCCCACCGCCCACTTGCTGGGAGCAGAGCAAAGCTCTGTATGGACTTGCCCACCGAAATTGGCACCAGAGATAATCGAACCTGAAACCTTTTGAGGAACAAACTCCAAGATCCCAAACCAACCACTGGGCATATATAATTACTTAATGTTGAAAGTTATCATGCAACCCTAGTTTACCTTGAATAATCATCTAAATGGACCTCGTATCAAGATGAGTGAGTATTTGATGACTTGGGACAACATAATATCATATTTCATGCCAACTGTTTTGAAGTATATGGTATCGAGTGTCATATGAAGTGTTTAAAATAAATGTTCATAACACGACTACATGAGTCATGCATAATGTCAACTATGTAATAAAGTGATACCAAATTCTATGAAAATGGTCGATGTGAAAATGGGTCATTATGTGTACATGTAAATATTTTTAAGAGTTAAGTTTATTCATTACTATACTCTACGTGATAGAATTATTCACCCTCTCATTTATTTGTGTTTGAGGCTTGCGTTGGTGGAGAGGCACCAAGCTACAAATGAAGAGTAGAGGCAGAGCTCAATCTATTTTATGCTTGGGACGACTTATTTATGACTTACTATATTAGTGGCTTTCAGGCCAAGTATTTATTTTGCGATTTTCGTAAAACTGGGAGGTTATTTACTTTTAGGGTATGCTAATAATTAGTGTATCTGAGGCATTAGTTAAGAAAGTTCAAAATATAAAAATCTCATTGAAAACAATTAGTTTTTGACTTTTAAAAAGTTAAATACTTCACTTTTCCACAACTTTTAATATAATCTTTCTAGATGGATTTTATTAACCGATGTTCCGGAAACACTAGTTAGCATTTTCCGGAAACAACTTATATATATATATATATATATATATATAAACCATTATTTACACTTGAATAGAAGGCAATCGGACAACAAGCTGCGCCGCTAGACCTTTTTGGATGACAAAACCAATCCTCGTGAACACATGTTGATTGTCAGAACATGCTTTCTCATGTTTCAATAGCCTCTGGTGCTAGGAAACCGTAAGTGTCAAAAGTAAATGGTATAAAAGCATGTTGATTGTCAGAACACGCTTTCTCATGTTTGGCCACTTTGCTTGACGCAGCTTTTAGGGCTGCCTGCCCTACGGTAAAAGGTCCGACACCTAATCCCACAACTGGTGAAATCCCAGTCAAGTCTACACAAGCATGTGTTCCACCTACCCATCCGTACACCAAAACGTCCACATACCTGAGTGTTGATCTTTTATCTAGTGGGTCGGTCAGGAAGTTCACAGGCACCTCCTTCTTCACTTATATTCTCACCCGTCTGAGTATATCAAAAAGTACATCCCTAACAAATTCATGTCTGTACTTAAAGTCGGGAAGCTCCTTACAATGAACGACATGCTCCCCCAAAAGTATCCAGGCACACCTCATCAAAAGGATATAGTGGAATCATAAGGCGATATCTAAGGATAGTATGATACTCCACTGGTGACATATGTTGACCTAACTCATCAATCGGGATAGCTAGAAGAAAATCCCGAGCATGTGCTGCTTGCAGACATCCAAAAATTGCCTTTTGTCTCGTGGTCATGTCAAACTTAACTTCCATATCCTGAACACTTTTACTAAAAAGAGCACTCGCCAAAACATGTTGTGCTTTATGAGGGACGGGTCTTTTCTAGTAAAACTGCTAACATAAAAATCTGGAATCCCACCACGAAGACAATCCAAAGCATTATCAAAATCTGAGTCCATGCCATAACCTATTGTCTCTCAAAATATGTCCTTGTAGCACCCAAGACTATGCCCTAGAAGCCACAAAAGCGGGTGAAGAAGCCTACAAAGCTCAGTACAAACCCAACCCTCCAAACCTAATAGGTAAAGAAGCCAACCTCCATTGAAGGTCCCCAGAGAAAGGACCTCCACTAACCACAATGTCCTCAACCGCTTCACGCAACTCTTTATAAAACAACATGGTCGCCTCCTCCATGTGAATCAACTGGCACGTCCTTAAGCCAGATAAATATTTGGCAATACCCATGCACAATCGAAGTAGAAGAAGCTCACTCTGAGGATCCCGTAACTGAGGAAGAAGATGCATTAACTCAGCAGCCCTGGAAGCTCTCTTCATGGCCAACCCCTCAATAAAACTTTTATCTCGACTAACAACCCCTCCAAGCAATTTCACCCCCAATGTTGGCCTCCCAATATCCGCAGGGAACAACCCCCCACGATGCTTATTACCATCATATGAAGGCCAAAAGATCTCAGTCTTACAAATATTCAATTCAAGGCTCAAATTTGGCTCAAAAACCCGGATGATATCTAGAGCTTTAGCCACCTTCTCTGAATCCCCTACAAGAGTCCCATCATCAAGGTACCAAGCATGAAGAATAAGCTTGCAACTATCTCTGATATGATGAATAAGAGGGTGCAACACAAGAGCAAAAAGGAGCGGCCCTAATGGATTGTCTTGTTGCACTCCAGTAGCATACATAATATGTCCATCACCAAGGTATAAACTCGCTTCCTATCCATAAAGAAATAGATAGGCATCTCAATCTCACCTCACGTAGTAGTGCCGAACTATCTACCAAGTTGAAAGCATTCGAAAAATCTACTGTAAGCATAGCCAAAGAACCATCTCCATGTCGCAGGTTCAACACCCTGTTGACACTGAAGCCCCCACACCAAACTGAAGTCATTGAGATATTTATGAAGGTGAGAAAAACACAAGAAGGGGGGTTGAATTGTGTTTTCTTTTTCTCTTTTGAAAATCTTCTTCTGATATCACTTCAGAAGCTGTTTGAGAGTGCTTCTGATGTGATAATACTTCAGATGCAATTAAATTGCTTCTGATGTATTGTTCAGAATCAGATACGCAGCGGAGTAAAAACAGAGTAGAGAAAAGAAAGAGAGACACAAGCAATTATACTGGTTCCTTCCACAAATCGGAAGTAGTCCAGTCCTCCTTGCACTTCCAAGGAGATTTCCACTAAGAAATAATCACACAGATTACAACTGCTCAATACTACCTAGTATGAGACTTCACAAATGCTCAAGCACGCAGGCAAGAGACTTCCTATGCTCAAGCACTAAAGCAAGAGACTTCCTTTGCTCAAGCACTAAAGCAAGAGACTTCTAATCAAACAGAATTACACAGAAAATTGTTTGAGTTTGAACACTTGATATACTATAAGTGGTGTTCACAATAAAATGCAATTGAAAGACTCTAGACTTAAGAATTTCTAAGATATATCAAATCAACAAAGAAATTCAAAGTGCTTTTTGAGAAACAAATTTGGCAGAGTTTGGGCGCTTTTAACTTGTTATATTGTCTCTACTGATCTGCAAGTCTTCACTCCTTTATATAGAGGTGTGTAGAGAGACGTTGAGATCTTTAAGCACGTCAAAAGAGTCGTTGAGAAACCTTGATCAAATACCAATGATCTTTTGCCTGATTTGGATGTTGTCCTATAAAGAATCACGTTCAAATCCATTCCTATCTTGAAGGAACATTTCTGCAGGCAGAGCTGTTTTTCTTGTCTTGTAGCGCAGACACAATCAGAGTCGTGGAGGTAGTGGTTGTACACTTGTACTTTGTCAACTCTTCAGTGAAGGACAAGCACCCAGTGCTTTTCAAATGAACGTTGGCACCTTCCTTTTAGTCTTTCGCTCTCTTAGACAAGGTTAAATCCAATAGACAGCTCTTAGAGTCTTCAGGTTGAATATTCTGATCAACTTGCAGATTCTGATGTTATACAGCTTCTGAACAAATGGCTTCTGAAGGTATTGCTTCTGATGACGTCATCAGATGCATTTTGGCTTCAGACGCACTTTAGACTTTAGATGCTGATTTCTTCATATGCTTCTAGGTTTCTCTTCTTGTTGATTCCTTTGCTTTCTTTTGTTCTTCCAAGACCTATTATGTTGATCAACTTGTCTATGGTCCTGTACACTTGAAAAAATATTAGCAATATCCAATTGACAATTTTTAATACCTTGTTCTCATCAAAACTCATTAAGGTTTATTGTAAAACACATTTTGTTCCAACAATTTAGACATATCTTTACCAACTCCTTTCATAGAAACTTTGGATACTAGATGCCTCCAAATAGTACCAACTGCAATAGGGCGTATCCCGCCATCAGGTTTTAAAAATGGTGTCAAAGGTGCAGAAGCTACAAATTTTGCCAAACTTAAGGGACATCTTCCTCCTAACCATAGGTTAACCACTAAAGTGATAGCACATAAGAGATCTCTAGCCACAACTGAACATTCTCCATACAATGCATCTAATAGGTGTTGGGCTCGCAAATCGTCTCTACCACAAGATGTCCCTTTAGGAAACGATATAATGCATTTGAGAACGGTGTTAACTTCAACCACAAGGGGAGCTTCAGAAAACATGGTGGTGAGCATAGAGGGAGGTGGCCTGTACGGGTGTTTGACCCCCAAAATTTCCATAGTATCTTGTGGATATCTTCTTGTGGGGAGGGGATTTCCTCCAGTGTGTTTTTCTCTTGTTTTCTGCGGTGTGGGAATCTACAACATTAAATTTATTATCTCTCATAATTTCAAGTTTTTAACATTTAGACTTTCAAGTATTTATTTTTGTTTAAAGACTGAGATTTAACTGGACCCTCCAGTTACTGGAGAGGATTCATTCCCCTTCTTGTGGATATCTTGATTATTAGGTTTTTCCTACATTGTAGTTCAAGTAGTTGGTTCCACACAATTGATGGATAGCTATTCAAATATTTTGAATACAAGACTCTTGACCCATGCTACCGCACGGGTCATACCACGTAGAAATTAATCGAATCAATCGCAATAATGTAAACATATATATTTAATAGAAGTTTTATAACAATTAAAAAATGGGGGTGAAAATGTTTATATAACAATTTAAAAATGGAAATAGAAAAATTAACAAAAAATATATTGACCAATATTTTGTTAACCATTTAATATCCTTATTTGAAATGTCGTTCATAGCATAATTTTCGTGATCTATCAATATTCGTTCACAACATGATTTTCGTGATCTATACATTATTTTTTGCTGAAGGCTAGTGATGCACCAAAATCAGAGACAAAGGTTTTTGGCAACATAAGTGCACCCTCGAAAACATATATATCCGAAATTAGTAAGTGAGAAAAATGATCAAATGAACTTTTAATTTGAAATGTCGCATCTATAAAAACACAGTATCAACATCAGTAATCTTGCACTCACATCAGTTACACGGAACACAATTCGAAGAGTTCTATATTGAACTCGCAATCTGTTAACAAACTTGTCCAAATCAGTTATAGGATTTGGATCTAATGGAGCTGAAAAAGATCAAAGATTCAAAGAAATTAGTGCAAGTTGAAAAATATATATGAAACAAAACATAACAGATCAAGAAAGAAGATGAAACATGGTTAGATTTTGCTGTGTTATTTGTACCCTTCAAGCAGTACAATGCTAAGAGAGCTTGTGCATCACTTTCCATTGTTAAGTCTAAACTGTTTGGACATAAAATGATGGTAGGAGAGGATAATATGGGAATGGAATCGTTAATATACATGGAAGGTTATGAGATCTACGGCTGAGATATAGGGGGTGGTTGACTGAGTTGATTAACATTAATACATGAAAGGTTATGAGATCTACGGCTGAGATGAAGAGAGTGGTTGACTGACTTGATTAGCATTAACTACATATTAAGGATGGAAAATGAGGATCATTAGCACTGTTTTCAATTGTCATTATGACGTTTTTGTATGAGAGAGAAAATGAGGAGTTTGAAAATAGAGTTTGAATCAACGGCTGTGATTAAGTGTCTGGTTGGGAGATTAGATTAGCAATAATTACCTGCTTATGAGAGAAAAATGCAAGGGATTAAGGCAAAAATGCTAGCTCATCAAGTCTAGATTGGTTTAAAAGTTTGTTAAGAGATCTACGGCTGAGACGTAGGGGGTTGTTGACTGACTTGATTAGCAATAACTACGTCTTCAATTGCATTAAAAGTGTGTTATTCGTTTTCAATTAGCATTAACTAAGTTATATGAGAGAAAATGAGGAGTTTGAAAATAGAGTTTTGACTGACTTGATTAGCAATAACTACGTCTTCAATTGCATTAAAAGTGTGTTATTCGTTTTCAATTGACATTAACGGGTGTGATCAAGTGTGAAAATAGAGTTTGAATCAACGGGTGAGATTAGATTAGCAATAAGTACATGTTTAGGAGGGAAAAATGTTAGGGATTAGGGCAAATTAGGGAAACATGTTTGTTATAACTACGTCTTCAATTGCATTAAAAGTGTGTTATTCGTTTTCAATTAGCATTAACTAAGTTATATGAGAGAAAATGAGTAGTTTGAAAATAGAGTTTTGACTGACTTGATTAAAATAACTACGTCTTCAATTGCATTAAAAGAGTGTTATTCGTTTTCAATTGGCATTAACGGGTGTGATCCTGTGTGAAAATAGAGTTTAAATCAACGGGTGATATTAGATTAGCAATAAGTACATGCTTAGGAGGGAAAAATGCTAAGGAATAGGGAAAATTAGGAAGAATTAAGGTAAACATATTTGCTAACCAAATCTAACTTTTATAATAAAGGATGAATGGAACTGTGTATGTGATGTACTTATAGGTGTCCTAAACATTAACTTGATGTGTTTAAAGAGTTTTGAGAAGTCGCTATTTCCAAAGATATTAATTGAGATTTTCTAACATGGGCAATATTTTAGTACATGTTAAAAGGAATTAAAAGTAACAATTTTTAATTGAAAAGCAACAATCAATAATAAAAAAGGTTATATATTTAGTGTAAAATGTACAAGTTTCAAAATAAACTTATTATTTTGAATCTCTTAATATGTCCAAAATTAACATGTGCAAATTTTCACATGATAAAAAAAAAGCTTGCGTAAAAAATATTTATTAGTAAAAATCTCTAAATTAAAAGGTGTTGGGGTTTGGGGTGTCACAATAATTTTGATTTTACAACTTTCATGTGTATTATTGTTCTATTATTGGAACATTTATATTAATTATTCGTTTCTTGAATGACTAAGAACATAAAATTGAATTGTAATTTTTTTTAAGAGGCAAAAATGAAACATATATTAACAATAAAAGCTTTGTTCCTTCCGCACAAGGATTGCTAGAAGGAAACGAGCATAATTGCAATAGAATTCAGTCAAGGGCTCAATAACAGCAGAAAAACAACTACCCTATACCCAAACACGGTAACGGGCAAGCAAACCAATTATGAACCCCTAACTCATGAACAACGTTAGCTGCCTTCAGCCACCAGAAAGAATGGTTTTGAACCTGTACGAACAACTGGTAAATATTATTTTCTGTATTGTTGAACTGCCTGTTATTACGCTCAGTCCACAACACCCACACACAAGCCAACCATAACAATTGCATAAAAGAACGTTTTTTAGCCGCATGACCTAACAGATAAGAAAACTGAACAAAGTGGTTAGCAACATCAAAAGGGTCGACCCCAATGACTCCAATCCAAGCTCGAACATACTGCCATAAGTTTCTAAATATAGGGCAGGAAACAAATAAATGTTGAACTGTCTCCACCTCCCCACAACCAGACACACACATATGCGCATCCTGAACCATGATCTCACGAACCGCCAAGTTGGTCTTAGTTGGCAACCGATTCCGAAGAAGCCTCCACGCAAGAAAAGAAACCTTTAGCGGAACATTTTTGTGCCACACCAAATTGGAAGCCTCATCGACCGTAGGATTACCACCTGTAGTCAACATATCATAAACAGAACAGACAGAATATTTTCCTGAATTGTCAAGTCTCCATTTCCATGCATCAAACTGAGAGGCCTGCAAAGTAACGTTAGCAAGCAACCTAGCACACTCCACTACTAAATCCTCCTCCCAATCCCATAAATTCCTCCGCCACTTCCACGCCTCACCACCCTCCGCCCACCCCAACACAAACATATCCTCCACCGTGCTAAGTTTATTGACAGTTAAATCAAATAAGCGTCTAAACCGTACCGATAACGTAAAACCACCTAACCACGGATCAGTCCAAAAATAAGTATTTCTACCATTCCCCAACACTTTGGAGACGCAGCTACTAAACCATTTACCATCCACTCCCCCACTACCATCACGCACGCGTTGAAGGTCGCGCCACCAACCTGAAGCCCTCCGCCCTCCATCCTTCAAAACACCACCCTCCTCACCGTAACGGGCCACTAACACCCTATACCACAACCCCTCTCTATCAACTAACATTCTCCAACACCACTTCCCTAGAAGAGCCAGATTAAATTCACCCATTCTTCTCACCAGATTAAATTCACCCATTCTTCTCACCCCTAATCCTCCCTCCTCCTTTCTAACACAAATAGATTTCCAACTAATCCAGGAGATTTTCCTATGATCCTCACTTCGCCCCAAAAATAAATTATTAAACAAAGATTCAATAAAAGAGATTATACCTGATGGAGCTCAGAAGAAGGAAAGGGCATAAACAGGTAGAGAAGACAGGACAGACTTTATGAGAATCAAGCGGCCTCCAAACGAAAGAAAACGACTCTTCCAAACCGACAACCTCTTCGCAATACTGGCAACAACAGGATCCCAAAAAGCTAATCTCCTAGCATCACCTCCAACAGGAAGACCCAAGTACACAAAGGGAACTCGTCCCACCCTACAACTCAACGCGGTGGCTGCTGCCCCCAACCAAGAGTCTCCAATATTAACACCAAATAACATGTTTTTATGGAAGTTCACCTTTAAACCAGACACGCCTTCGAATAACACCAAAACAACCCTTAAAGTATGGACATTCGCACAACTTTTCTCATCCAACAACAGGGTATCGTTAGCAAATTGCAAATGGGAAACAGACACCCGATTATGCACACCAAAACGATATCCACTAAACATATTAGCATCCACCACCGCCTTCATCAAAACATTAAGACCCTCCGCCGCCAAAAGAAAGAGAAATGGAGATAAAGGATCTCCTTGCCGTAACCCACGTTTTAAAGGAAACTCCGCCGTAGGGCTGCCATTAACAAGCACAGAAGCTGAAGCCGTGCCTATACATTTTTTAATCCATTTCCTCCACAAAGTCAGAAACCCCATTCTTATCATGACCGTCTCCAAATAATTCCAATCTATCGAATCATAAGCTTTCTCAAAATCCACTTTGAACAAGAGTAATTCTTTCTTCAATTTTTTAGCTTCGTCCACCGCCTCATTTGCAATAAGAAGACCATCCAAAATCTGTCTATTTTGAATAAAAGCAGACTGAGACTCCGATACCACCTTACCCATCACACACTTCAACATGTTAGCAAGAACTTTAGCAAGAATTTTATACAAGCTCCCCACCAAAGAAATTGGGCGGAAATCAGAAAGTTTTTGAGGACTCTCCACCTTTGGAATCAAAGCGATGAAGGTACTATTAATTCGTTTAGTAAGCTTGCCATTCCTATGAAAGTCTCCAATAAAACGCATAATATCACCACTCATTTCCGACCAAAAGTCCTTAATAAAGCCAAAATGAATACCGTCAGGACCTGGACTTTTGAAACTGTCACAATCCCACACAGCCACCTTCACCTCTTCTATAGAAAAGGGGCGCACAAGAGAGACCCCATCCCCATAGTCAAGGTGCCGAGAATCCATCCCTTCCACACTAGGCCTCACGACTTCAATAGGCAAAAATAGTTAAACACCGCTTCACGAACTTGAATAACACCTTCAACTATAAGACCATCGACATTCAGATAATTAATAGAGTTACCGCGACGCCTAGCAGCCAAGACTGCATGAAAATATTTAGAATTGGCATCACCATCTTTTAACCATGATAACCGCGATTGTTGCCAAGAAATACTAGTGTTCAACCGTGACAAAGAGTGAATATCCACAGTAGAACTTCGCAAAAAAGCTAATTCCTCATCTGACAACTGCAACTGTTCCGCCTTTGTTTCCAATACATCCACTCTCTGTTTGAAAGCCTGAATTCTCCCCGGTAAATTACTGACATGAGTGCGATGCCACTCTCGCAATGCAAATTTCATCCTTTTCAATTTTTCCTGCAAAACAAATCTGCCCCACCCTTGAATAGATAACTCTCGCCACTTATCAATGACAAACTGTTTATAACCAGGAACATCTGACCAACATATTAACATACGCGATGGACGCGGTCCCCAATTATCTTCATTCACCGAAAGAAACAAAGGGCAATGATCTGATAAACCCCTCAAATGAGCCACTTGCAAACAATTAGGCCAAACCAAGCACCACTCCTCCGATAAAAGAAATCTATCAAGGCGACTCATAGAAGTACTATCCCCTTTATACCAAGTAAAATTGCGGCCACAAAGAGGAAGATCTACCAACGAATTTTCCTCAATAAACCGGTTAAACGGAACAACATCTCCCACACTAGACTGGGCTCTTGTAGAACGCCGTTCCTCCACCGACCTCACGGCATTAAAGTCACCACACAAACACACATTATTCCCTGTTAAAGGCCCCAATAAAGAAGATAATCTAGACCATAACAACTGTAACGCCCTAGTTGTTATATTTAATTAATTTGAATTATGTGGAGTATATATATATTTATATATGATGTTTGGTGATTTATGTGGAGTATATATATATATATATGTGTGTGATTTTTGGGTGATTTATGTGGTGTATTATTTTATTATATGGTTTATTTAATAATAATTAGAATAAGTATGAAATAATAATTATTTTGGTGTTTGGGGAGTTTATAGAAGTTAATAGAAATTATGGGGAGTTAAATGAAATAGTAGGGAGTTACAATTAATGGGAAGTTAAGAAAAGGGTGGGTGTCAGAAAACCAGTTTCACGTAAAACCAACTTTTGGGAGAAGAATGAGAGAAGAGCAACTTAGAACCAGAGCAACCCTTTTTGCTGTGCATTTTTCATTCTGAATTAAGGTAAGGGTGAGGTTTACTTCAATAGTGTAGATTTTAGATTTTTATTTTGAGTTTAACAGGTTTTGGTGAAAATTGAGGATTTTGGATTTTATGTTGAATTATGGATTTTGGAGTTGTGAGTGTGAATTTGATGTTAGAAATAGGTTCTAAGTACATACAGAAAGTGAATTTATGTCTGTAAACTGATTTGGGGAGTGATTGGAAGAAAAATGGGATTTTGGGGAAAAACCAGTTTTCTACCCGTACTGATGTTCATCGCTCGCCTCGCGAGCATTCATGTCTCGCCTCGCGAGTGAACAACATCAACACTCGCCTCGCGAGTAGACCAACTCGCCATGGCGAGTAGCCCAGATTAAAACTTGATTTTTGAAAAGTTGTCATAAGATGTTTTGGGGATGGTTTAAGGTACCTAGATGATATTAATGAAGACTGGAACAATTTTCAGGTTAAAAAGATGATTAGGGAGCTTAGTATAGAAGTTTGAGTGAGAAAATGTCATTTTTCCCGAGAGCACCTATTTTTCACTCGCCTCGAGTTCGCCTTGAACTCGCCATGGCGAGCAAGTAGTTTTGCGAACTCGCCATAGCGAGTAGATGTGCTCGCGAGGCGAGTTGCACAGTTCTTGAGTGTTGTTTGTTTGTATGGATGGTAGTGTTTGATGTTGTAGTTTTTGAGCATGGTTATATGTAATTATGCATTATTTGGGATGATTGGATTGCTGGATTGATGATTAATGATGATGACTGAAATGTATGTTATTTATTGAATCACACATGTTGTTTAAGTGGTGTCACATGGAGTTTGCATTGCATGGTCAGTTGTATGTAGATATACACAAGTAGGTCCATTGCATATGCATAAAACAGCGGAGAGGACTCATGTCCTGGAGTACTAGTTGCTCAACAGCGGTGAGGGCTTCGGTCCTGATGAATGCTTTAACCATTCGAAAGTGGTGAGGGTTTCGGTCCTGTTTGGTACCACATGCATATTTGCATCCATTGAGAAGTCTAAGGTGTTGTCTTAGCAGTGTTGTCATGTCATTTGCATGAGTCTTAGTTGTCGATTGTGGTTGTTACTTGATGATGATGATGTTGTTGGTGAATATGTACATTGTATACATACTTGTTAAGTGGATTATGATGATGTTGTTGTTGCTTGTGAATTAATTATGTATATTTGCAAGATGATGTATTTGATGTTATAGGGTGTTAGATTCAATTGAAGATTTAATATCTATATTTATTGTTGTGAATCTCACCCCTTCTGCTTGAAAATGTTGCCCTTCCTATGGGTAACTTGCAGGTGATCCTGAGTAGTTGGTGGTGGCTCAATGTCGTGTCTAGGGCTCTGATACGTGGGATGAGAATTATTATTTATATTATTGTTGTTTTTCCTTTCCATGTATCAAATTTTGGAATTGTGATGTGGAGCCTTTTATTGTCTTTTGAACAATGATGTTGACTTATGCTAAGGCCTTTAATGCCATAGACTGTTGTTGGATGTTCATGAGGTTATGGATTTGAAAACTATTCCGCTGCTATGTTTTCATATATATCAAGTTGTTTTGACTAAATAGTTTTATTTTCTATTTAAGAAATTTTGAAATGACGTGTAGCATGCCCGTTGTGGAATTACTCTGATGAATATTTGTTATTTAATTGCTTTTGGGTAACGGGGTGTTACTGTAACACCCCGTTTTCCCAATATTTAAAATTTCTTTAGAAGCATAACATTTATCAGAGTAAGCATCAAGCAACGGGATATCACATATAACGTAATCCAACAGTTAAATAATAATTTAACCAATATCTTAAACATTTGCAGCGGAAATTCATAAACATAAATCATAAACGTTTTGGCACGCAGGCCCAACAAGTATCTCAAAAGAGTTTATCAAAGCATAAATTATCATGGCAGTTCACGTAAAAGAATGAAGCATGTTATAGCATTAACCCCATCCCGTTACGTATCAGAGCGACCTAAACGACACAGTGAGGCAAGGCCACTCACAGAAGCAACTGCACACTAAGCACGATCACCTGCAAGTTACCCATACGAAGGGCAACGTTTTCAAGCAGAAGGGGTGAGATTTCATAATAAAATAACATTAATCAATGTAATTGCGAATCACAAATTAACATCATAATCATTCCATTATTAACTTTGCATAAATGCTAAACAGTTATCACGTAATCATATATCCAATCACTATAAACAACATAACATAATCAATGAACACTTATCACGTAATCACATATTCATTCATCATCAACAAGGCATCTTAATCATGACAATGTGACAATGCTCCTAGACTCCTTATATGTATGTGGTACCAATCGTCATCATAAGTATTAATATACTTTAATCGTGCGGAGGACAAAGCTCCTATAAAACGTGCGGAGGACAAAGCTCCTAATATTCGTGGTGAGGACTAAGCTCAATGATATGCTATGCATGGACACATATGAACAAAACATCGTAATCACTTATCAACATGCATCCAATAATTTGGAGCTAAACTTCATCATATAATTATGCACTTAGTTAAATAACGGAAGCAGCATAAACAGGTCACATAACAAGATGATATCATTATATCAAAGCACATAGTTTGTATCATTATCACATCTTCTTATCTTGCATGAATATACAATACAATAGTTCATATTCAATTAATATTAATATAACTTAAACAACTCTACAGTCTGCATTAAACGACATCACTAGGTCTCATTACTAGTTAGGGGTTCACTCTTGATCAACATGTGCGACACAGATCGCATAAACACATAAACAAGTTCATCCTGGTTGTACTCGTGAGGCGAGAGTACTTACTCGCCATGGCGAGCTCCACTCAACTCCCAAACTAAGGTTGTTCTGGGTTCCCTCTGTTCCTACATTCATTCCTAATCAATACTAGGTATGTTCAGGTACTCAAAGGCATACAAGATTCAACTAAAAAGGTCGAAACACGAAATATGACATGCACTCTGCCTAAGCTCGCGTGGCGAGGAAAGGTTGCTCGCCATGGCGAGTTGCACCAAACAACTCGCGAGGCGAAGGAAAGGGGCTCGCGTGGCGAGCGATGAAGTTCATCACTCGCGAGGCGAGGATCATCAATTTTTAGGGTTTTGACCTAATTCTAAAACTTCTCTAAATCAATCCTAACTTTGTCAACTAATCATCAGAATTACAGTAATTAACATTATTGAATTATTAGTCTCACCCTTACCTGGTTATGAAGAAATCGCAGCCCTCTCTATGCTCTTCTCCCTTCTAAGCTTTTCTCCCTTTTCCAAAAGTTTTCACGTACAATGAGTTTCTAAAATATTAGGTCCTCTCTTATTTATATCTCTTCCAAATTACTTATCTTATCTCACTTTCACCCCCAAAACTATCTAAAATATCAAAACAGCCCTCAACTAAATATTTTATATTATTTTCAAATCTTTATTTTATTTAACAATAAAATAAATCTCATATCATAATCAAATCCTCCAAAACTCATAACTTATCACGTCATCAATCAAATCATCATAAATCATCAAAACATATCAAAATCATGCATATACTATATAATTATAATATAATTGCCTAAACTCAATTAAATAACGATTAAACGAAAGTGGGCGTTACAACTCTCCCCCACTTAAAAGATTTTCGTCCTCGAAAATTTACCTCAAGCAAACAACTCTGGATAAGACTCCAGCATCTTACTCTCAAGTTCCCACGTCAAGCTTTCACCAGTCGCTCCCGTCCAAACGACTCTCACGAGAGGTATCTCCTTGCCTCTCAACGTCTTCACTTTACGATCATCAATCCTCACTGGTAAAGTCTCTACCGTAAGGTTGTCTCTAACTTGCACATCGTCACTCTGGATTACATGAGATGGATCCGGAACATACTTTCGAAGTTGCGACACATGGAAAACGTTGTGCAAATTCGCAAGATGCGGCGGTAAACCCACTCGGTAAGCCACCGTTCCAACTCTTTCCAATATCTGATACAGACCAATGAACTTCGGGGTCAACTTCTTTGACTTCAAAGCACGTCCTACACCAGTCATAGGAGTGACTCTCAAAAACACGTGGTCTCCTTCCTTAAATTCAAGATCTTTTCTACGCTTATCATGATAACTCTTTTGTCGACTCTGCGACGCCTTCATTTTCTCTTGGATCATCTGAACTTTCTCAGTAGTTTGCTGAACAATCTCTTGTCCTAAGACCACTCTTTCTCCTGATTCAAACCAACACAACGGAGTTCTGCATCTCCGACCATACAAAGCCTCGAACGGTGCCATTCCAATACTAGAATGATAACTATTATTATAAGTGAACTCGATCAACGGAAGATGACTGTCCCAAGTTCCTCCTTGTTCAAGAACACAAATTCGCAACAAATCCTCTAGCGACTGAATTGTCCTCTCCGACTAACCATCTGTCTGTGGATGATACGCCGAACTCAATCTCAACTTCGAACCCAAAGCCTCTTGCAAACTTTTCCAAAATCTAGAAGTAAATCTTGGATCTCTATCTGACACGATGCTCGAAGGAACACCATGCAACTTCACAATCTCTTTGATGTAAATCTCTGCCAACTGGGCAACAGGGAAACTAATATTAATAGGTAGAAAATGAGCTGACTTCGTCAACCTATCAACAATAACCCAAATTGCGTCGCTCCCTCTCGGAGTATTCGGCAAACTCGTCACAAAATCCATCGATATACTATCCCATTTCCATTCTGGCACATCTAAAGGTACCATCATCCCAGCGGGTTTCTGATGCTCGACTTTCGACTTCTGACAAACTAAACAGGAATACAAAAACTGTGCCACATCTCATTTCAAACCAGACCACCAGAAAATCTTCTTTAAATCATGATACATCTTCGTAGCTCCCGGATGAATACTCAAGCTACTTCTATGACTCTCTTCAAGAATCATCTTCTTAATCTCTTCATTGTCTGGGATACAAATTCTTCCTCGGAATCTCAACACATCTTGATCATCGATTTTAAAATCATTGTCTTCAGTCTGATCTCTAGCAATCAACAAGTCCACAAACTTTACATCAACTTTCTGTGCTTCCTTGATACTTTTCAGAAATTCACTATCAATCTTCAGCATACCCAGTTTCACACTCTGAGGTGACCATTCGCAGACCAAACTCATATCTCTAAACTGTTCAAGCAATTCGAACTCTCTGACCATCATGGCGGACATATGCAATGTCTTCCTACTCAAGGCATCTGCAACAACATTAGCTTTACCTGGATGATAATTCAAGCCAAAGTCATAATCTTTCAACAATTCGAGCCATCTTCGCTGTCTCATATTCAATTCCTTCTGATCGAACAAATACTTCAAACTCTTGTGATCACTAAACACCTCAAATCTCGAACCATACAAGTAATGTCTCCATATCTTCAATACAAAGACTACAGCCGCCAACTCGAGATCATGCGTAGGATAATTCTTCTCATGAATTCTCAACTGTCTTGAAGCATAAGCTACCACTTTACCTTCTTGCATAAGCACACCTCCTAAACCCAACTTGGACGCATCACAATAAACCACAAAAGGTTCATCTGACTTCGGCAAAATTAACACTGGAGCAGTCGTCAACCGCTTCTTCAATTCACCGAAACTTTTCTCACAATGGACGTCCCACACAAAAGTTTTACCTTTACAAGTCAACTGTGTAAGCGGAAGAGCTAACTTAGAAAACCCTTCAATAAACCTTCTATAGTAACCAGCTAAACCCAAAAAGCTTCTAATTTCAGTAACGGACTTAGGAGTATCCCATTGCGATACAGCTTCGACTTTAGACGGATCCACAGCAATACCATCTCCGGAAATAACATGGCCAAGGAAACTCACCTCATTCAACCAGAATTCACACTTAGACAATTTAGCATAAAGTTTCTTCTCTTTCAACACTTGTAAGACAATCTTCAGATGCTCAGCATGTTCTTCTTCAGTCTTGGAGTAGATCAAAATATCGTCGATAAACACAACCACAAAACGATCCAAAAATGCATGGAAGATGCGATTCATATACTCCATAAACACTCCAGGTGCATTGGTCACACCGAAAGGCATAACTTTATATTCATAGTGACCATAACGCGTTCTGAAAGCTGTCTTCTGCATATCTTCATCCTTTACTTTAATCTGGTGATAACCTGATCTCAAATCAATCTTGCTGAAAACTCGTGCACCCACTAGCTGATCCATCAAATCATCAATTCTCGGAAGTGGATACCTATTCTTGATAGTTACCTTGTTCAACTGTCGATAGTCAATACACAACCGCATACTACCATCTTTCTTCTTTACTAGCAAAACCGGCGCTCCCCAAGGTGAAACACTTGGTCTAACAAACTTCTTCTCAAGCAAGTCTTCCAACTGTTTCTTCAACTCAGATAACTCGGAAGCAGACATACGATAAGGTGCCATCGAGACCGGCTTCGTTCCAGGAACAAGATCAATAGAAAACTCAACTTCTCTCTCTGGAGGCACATCAGGAATCTCATCTGGAAAAACTTCAGGAAATTCACACACCACCGGCACCTTATCAATCACTGCTTGATTCTCAACAGATAAAGAAGCCATCAATGAAAACATCAAGATAGCATCGCGTTCCAGTTGCTTCAGCTGCTTAGTAGATAAAAACTCCGCACCACTTTCCTCTTCGACGGAAGAGAAATGCACTGACTTGCTAAAACAATTAATAAGAACGTGGTTGTACTCTAACCAGTTCATACCCAGAATCACATCCATACCACTCAAAGGTAGACAAACTAAATCCATTTCAAAATCACGACCAAACATAGACAAAGGACATTTCAAACATACGAGAGAAGTAGTCACCGAACCCTTAGCCGGAGTTTCGACAACCATCTCTCCATTCATATCAGACAAATCAAGACCCAAAGCAGAAACACAATCGAAAGCAATAAAACAATGCGTAGCACCAGTATCAATAATAGCAACTAAAGGAGTATTATTAATATAGCAAGTACCTCTGATCAAACGATCCTCATTCTCTGTCTGAGTCCCAGTCAAAGCAAAGACCCTACCAGTAGTCGGCGCCCTCTTAGGCTGAGTACACTGAGAACTAATGTGACCCTCTCCGTTGCAATTAAAGCACACAATGTCTGTACGATTGCAATCAGCTACAACATGACCTTTCTTGCCACACCGGACACACTTCTTGATTTCCTCAGGGCAGACGTTGCTTTTGTGGCCTTTCTCACCACAATTGAAACACACAATCTCTGCAGCATCCTTCTTCTTAGGCCGCCTAACATCGACCATCTTCTGTTTACCTTTGTCAGCGGGGGCACTGTACGGCTTAGGACGACTCTGTTGTCCCTTGCCCTTCCTTTCATTCACTACCTTGTAGTGAGCCTTGGTATCCTCCTCATAGATCCTGCAGCTGTTAACCAAATCCTGAAAAACTCTCAGCTGTTGGTATCCAATCGCCCGCTTGATGTCGGGCCTCAGACCATTCTCGAACTTGATGCATCTCGAGAACTCAGCATTCTCAGCGGTATAGTGCGGATAGAACTTAGACAGCTCCACGAACTTGGCAACATACTCTGTCACGGACATATTTCCTTGCTTCAGCTCAAGGAATTCGATCTCTTTCTTCCCGCGAACATCTTCCGGAAAGTATCTTCTCAGGAACTCCCTCCTGAAAACAGCCCAAGTCACAACAGCTCCCTCCTGCCCAAGGGTAGGCAGAAGAGCAACCCACCAGTCATCAGCTTCCTCGGCTAGCTGATGAGTACCAAACCGCACTTTCTGATCTTCAGTGCACTGCATAACTCGGAAAATCCTCTCAATCTCCTTAAGCCACGTCTGGGCTCCATCAGGGTCATAACGTCCTTTGAAAGTCGGAGGGTTCTTCTTCATGAACGTCTCCAACATCCTAGCTTCAGCATTCGCACCGGCATTCACGTTAGGTTGTTGTCCCACAGCTTGAGCAACAGCTTGTAGAGCAGCAGCCAACGCAGCATCGTTTCTTCCAGCCATTTCTGATATTCTACAAAAGTAGCAACAACAACATAAGATAGTAATATAAATATTACTAAGACTCGACACGACTCTCTAATTGACCGTACGGACCGACCTGCTCTGATACCAATTGTAACACCCCGTTTTCCCAATATTTAAAATTTCTTTAAAAGCATAACATTTATCAGAGTAAGCATCAAGCAACGGGATATCACATATAACGTAATCCAACAGTTAAATAATAATTTAACCAATATCTTAAACATTTGCAGCGGAAATTCATAAACATAAATCATAAACGTTTTGGCACGCAGGCCCAACAAGTATCTCAAAAGAGTTTATCAAAGCATAAATTATCATGGTAGTTCACGTAAAAGAATGAAGCATGTTATAGCATTAACCCCATCCCGTTACGTATCAGAGCGACCTAAACGACACAGTGAGGCAAGGCCACTCACAGAAGCAACTGCACACTAAGCACGATCACCTGTAAGTTACCCATACGAAGGGCAACGTTTTCAAGCAGAAGGGGTGAGATTTCATAATAAAATAACATTAATCAATGTAATTGCGAATCACAAATTAACATCATAATCATTCCATTATTAACTTTGCATAAATGCTAAACAGTTATCACGTAATCATATATCCAATCACTATAAACAACATAACATAATCAATGAACACTTATCACGTAATCACATATTCATTCATCATCAACAAGGCATCTTAATCATGACAATGTGACAATGCTCCTAGACTCCTTATATGCATGTGGTACCAATCGTCATCATAAGTATTAATATACTTTAATCGTGCGGAGAACAAAGCTCCTATAAAACGTGCGGAGGACAAAACTCCTAATATTCGTGGTGAGGACTAAGCTCAATGATATGCTATGCATGGACACATATGAACAAAACATCGTAATCACTTATCAACATGCATCCAATAATTTGGAGCTAAACTTCATCATATAATTATGCACTTAGTTAAATAACGGAAGCAGCATAAACAGGTCACATAACAAGATGATATCATTATATCAAAGCACATAGTTTGTATCATTATCACATCTTCTTATCTTGCATGAATATACAATACAATAGTTCATATTCAATTAATATTAATATAACTTAAACAACTCTACAGTCTGCATTAAACGACATCACTAGGTCTCATTACTAGTTAGGGGTTCACTCTTGATCAACATGTGCGACACAGATCGCATAAACACATAAACAAGTTCATCCTGGTTGTACTCGCGAGGCGAGAGTACTTACTCGCCATGGCGAGCACCACTCAACTCCCAAACTAAGGTTGTTCTGGGTTCCCTCTGATCCTACATTCATTCCTAATCAATACTAGGTATGTTCAGGTACTCAAAGGCATACAAGATTCAACTAAAAAGGTCGAAACACGAAATATGACATGCACTCTGCCTAAGCTCGCGAGGCGAGGAAAGGTTGCTCGCCATGGCGAGTTGCACCAAACAACTCGCGAGGCGAAGGAAAGGGGCTCGCGTGGCGAGCGATGAAGTTCATCACTCACGAGGCGAGGATCATCAATTTTTAGGGTTTTGACCTAATTCTAAAACTTCTCTAAATCAATCCTAACTTTGTCAACTAATCATCAGAATTACAGTAATTAACATTATTGAATTATTAGTCTCACCCTTACCTGGTTATGAAGAAATCGCAGCCCTTTCTATGCTCTTCTCCCTTCTAAGCTTTTCTCCCTTTTCCAAAAGTTTTCACGTACAATGAGTTTCTAAAATATTAGGTCCTCTCCTATTTATATCTCTTCCAAATTACTTATCTTATCTCACTTTCACCCCCAAAACTATCTAAAATATCAAAACAGCCCTCAACTAAATATTTTATATTATTTTCAAATCTTTATTTTATTTAACAATAAAATAAATCTCATATCATAATCAAATCCTCCAAAACTCATAACTTATCACGTCATCAATCAAATCATCATAAATCATCAAAACATATCAAAATCATGCATATACTATATAATTATAATATAATTGCCTAAACTCAATTAAATAACGATTAAACGAAAGTGGGCGTTACAGTTACAACAACACTTTAGCTCCATTATCACACGGCGCATAAACATTTAGCACAAAGAATTCTTCGTTAGTCTTAATAAAGCGACCATGTATCATAAGCACATTCTCTACACTCACTGTCGACCACACCTCCACCAAGGAACTATCCCATAAAATCAACAGTCCACCCAAAGCCCCCAACGAAGGACGATAAGAAAAAGCATGGTTCATACCACCCCACAATGAAGTACACAACACCGTATCGCAAACAGATAACTTAGTCTCTTGTAAACAAACAATAGATGGTCCATTCTCCACAACCAAAGACCTAACCTCGTTCTTCTTCTCCACACTACCCAAACCACAAACATTCCAACTAATAATCTGCATAACAAACCCCACACACCCCTCGCCACCTCCACCCTCAAACCACAACCGCTACACCTCCCCAACAAACCCATCCCCTTTCACACCCTCACCACCCGCTTTCTTCCCTCGCCCCACTCGAGATAAGACATTAAACGTATTAGCCGGATCACCATTGAATTTCACACCGATAGCCTTACCGACTCCCCACACATCCTCCACTGCCACCTTATTATTACCATGCATTACCACAATGTGTTCCCAATCATTATTAACTGACGGTGATGATGAATTGTTGCTAGAAGTGGGATGAGACGCCACTTCCACAGAACCACGAGTTGCACTCCTCCCACTCCTCTTGAAAATTTTGAATTGTAATTGAAGAGGATTATTGAATTGGTGACTAAATTAGCTGAATAATTGAGTAAGTATGGTTGAATGACCGAGTAGGTTAGCCAATTATTTATGCCGTGAACAAGACCACAAGAAAAAACAAATTTGCAAAGTACACAATTTAGTTTGAACTTTTTTTTTTTCTTTCTGTAAACTATATATTGAAATTTGTATACATAAGTCTTTCGACAATTTTAAAATACCTTAATACATCAAATGGTTCTTAACTAATTATTTATTCTGGAAAACAATTATTATTTTTTGAAGGATGGAAAACAATTATTTTTGAAAACTTGTTTAATATTTTAGGGAAATTTATTTTATTTTTCGATCTCATATCTAAATCATTGTCTTCTTAATTGCATATGCCAATTCATCATAAGCAGTTTCCCAAGCAACGCTGAATTCCTCACTCCATTTATCTCCAACAACTTCTTTCATAGTTTTGAGCAATGCTTCTTTCACAACCTGTTGTATAGCAACGATATCCTTAGCTTTCATTAAGCAATTTAGCTCTATAAAAAAATTAAGTAGATGACAAGAAAATTTGAGAAAATTTATTAGAATTAATTTTTATTAAATCTTATCCTCTTATGTTTATAATAGGGCCCTATGAAAAATAAAATTATATACTCTTTTATATATATTTTTTTTAAAGATACTCTTTTTATATTTTAGAATGTAAATATTTTATAAAGTTGTAAATTTCTAGTTTTTAATATATATATATATATATATGTGTGTGTGTGTGTGTGTGTGGGTTTATTAGTTTTGAAATTGAATTTCATATATATTATCTTTAATTATTTCATCCCATTGAAAACAATATTTTGAATTTGAAAATTAATTTGGGACTGCCCTATTTAGTATATAATTCAATTTTGGTTTGTTAAAAAAAAAGTTTAATTGAATTGAAAGGTGTTTATTTGTGGCATTTTACTGCATTATGAAATAAGCAATTCTTAAAATTAATTAAAGGGGTTGATTAATTGCAATACTTCATACCATGAAATGACGATCAGCTACTCCTTTTTGGGTGTGAACAACCCCCAACACATTATCTTCCAGCACGACTTCTCCTTTTACTTGGAGTTGAATGGCCGCATCACGCACCTAAAATTAAATAAATATTTTATGATATGGTAATGGTATCAAGAAATAATAATAATAATAATAATAATAATAATAATAAAATTTAATACAATTTCTTGTACATACTTGACTTATCATATTCAATATAAAGAATTTAGCGATTTCAATACAATAGGATGAAAGAAGAGCATTCATCGTTATAGGAAATGTCTTTAAAAAAAAATGTTATAGGAAATGCCAAAGATGCCATTGAGTATTTTTTTTTTCTACCTTAAATATTCACATCATTTTATTAGTATATTTTACAATTATCAACTGTTTATCCTTCTTTTTGGATAATATATTAGTCTTTTGTTGTTTTTATATTATATACAATAAAACATGAATTCAACATTAATACTACAAAGTGAATTTCTTGTTAACACTTCTTTAATAATCATAATCATTTTTTGAGAAGTTAATGACATGTGATGTTTCATAGATTAAAATATATTTAACTTGACTTTGTATTTTATGGTCTAGAAGTATTTCTTCCTTGACAAATTATTGTCTATCTCTTCTTGTATAATGTGAATGTGCAAACAAGTTTGTGATTTTATCTAAAAATGAGGGGAATTTAGTAAAGTTTGTTAGAAAATTAATTATAAAAAATTAAAGTGATGGACAAGGGTATAAAATACACTTTATGGATACCAAAAAGATTGAAGTTTGTGAGGGTTGAATTGTACTCACCATTCCAAAAACCATCTCAGCATGAGCATTTGCACTAGGATTACCTTGAATAACCTCATTAGAATCCTTTAGAAAAGAAAACATATTTTTTGCTGCAGGTGTTTTCTCCAATATACTATTTTAACAAAATCAATCAAAATGTTTATGTTTAAACCATCCCTTAGGAAACACATCATACAACAAATAAAGAAAAGTATAAATTGAAAAACATATTGATAAGCAAAACTTACAAGGTGTAAAACAAAACACTATAGAAAGGAAGGTTTTGATTGAACGCTTCCCATGAGCTGTTAACCAATGCCTCTTGTCTTTGAGTGAAACTCATAGTTCTCTCCTTTTTTTCAACTTTTTTTTTTTTTAATTTAATTTAGAATTTTTCAATGGTACAAATTTACATCCATTAAAAGTTTATATAGAAGGCATGGTGAACCAAAATTAAGAGAAGAGAGTTGCTTTCTCGTGGTTATTCAATTAGAGTATTTATTGGCCTTTAATTATGAGATGGCTATTGGTATTATTAAGAGACAATCATCTTTTCAAAATCATAATCAATTAATTAATTAATTAAACTAATGAATAATTCTAAAAACAAAAAGAAGTAAACATCTAATTTAAATTTTATCGACTTTTAATTTTTTACCCGCTCATAATTTGATTTTTTAACCTTTTCCTAATAAAGCTATAGTCATAGACGCCTTTCTTTTCTTCTCGTTTCCGCTCCCCTCTCTCTAACAAACCTCCACAGCCGCAACCCTTTGCCGCACCTCAATTCTGGCCGCCACGATGTAGACCATGGCTTTTGGTGGTGCAATCGAGTTCTTTTGGTGGCTTCTTGTTGCCGCCGCGTTTTTGCGGTACTGTTCTATGGTCTAATCTTGGTTTCGCGTTTGCGACACGTTGATTTGCGTCGACCTAGGGATGGGGTTTACGACAGTTGTGCTGCTTTGTGGTCACACCGTGTGTCTGTCCTCTCGTGAATCGGTCTCTGGTTCCTTATTCACGATGGTTGTTTACCACCGTCGAATTTTCAATATGTTGTTATAGGTGGTTCACGGTTGTTGATCGCATTGATGTTTATGGTTGATTTTGTCGCAATCTGAGATTCGGTTAAACATCATCGATGTTGCCGCAATGATCAGCGAACCAATTTACATTGATGGGATATTTCATCGCTCTGAATTTTGGTTTGAAAGGGCTGTTGGTTCTTGAATCTATCTATGTTGGCGGTTGGTTCTTTCGTTGTGCGCTGGCATCGTGTTTTAATGGATTTGTAGATGGTTTGGCTCGAAAGGGAAATTATAGCTTGTTGTTGTTTGGCAGGGAGTTGCAGGATCTTGAATCGCTTCTGTGCTGGCAGATGATTCATACGCCAGTTTAGACCCTCTTGGTATTCATCGTTTGCTTTATCTTTTAGGGTAGGATCCATTTTGTGGATTTTTTTTTTCTTATTTTGTTTTTTTGTTTTGCCCCTTTGGGCTGTTTACTGAGTTAGGTTTTATGTCCCCCCAATTTTTATGTAATTTTTTCCTTTTTTTAATAATATATATGAGCAATTGGCATTAGATTAGAGTAGGGTTCCAACTTAATTGGACACTATTCTTTTTTATGTCATTTTGCTATTGTCTTATCAAAAAAAAAAACTTTTAATTTTTTACGGAAGTTTAATTTTCAATTAATAAATGTAGTTATTCATCTTTTTTAAAATATGAGAAATTGTGAATATTGTTTTTATTTTTTTTTATTTAGTGAAATATTTTTGGATCATATTTATAATATAAAAAGAAGTTAGTCATTTTTGTTAAATTTTTGGTTAAAACATCTATGTTGCTAACAGATGCGCACACATGGAAAAAAATTCGGTTTGGGGGTACGAGTTTCCACTTGGACATTTTAGATAAAATTAACTCAAAATTTGAGATGACGAACCTACATTGACATCAGTAACCTAAGTTT
This sequence comes from Medicago truncatula, assembly GCF_003473485.1. NCBI lineage: Eukaryota > Viridiplantae > Streptophyta > Magnoliopsida > Fabales > Fabaceae > Medicago > Medicago truncatula. Next base: position 19,598,089 of record NC_053042.1, read on the forward strand.
GATAATTGTTTAAGGTGATTGAATTTTGATTGTACATAAGATTTGAATCGTGAATCTCTCAATTTTAAGATCGAAATCTTAACTCACATTGTTTTAGTAATTTGTCTAATTGTTGTGATTGTTTGTGCATAAACTCAATAGTCAATTTATCAAACCTGATTTTATTAAACTCCAAAATATTTTCAAAATGCTATTCACCCCCTCTCTAGCTTAGCAACTTAATAGCCATATAGACCAACACACTTTGTGTGTGAGTTTATGATGGCTTTGCCATCTCGTCTATCTACAAAAAAAAAAAATATCGGGCTCCCTTCTCCGTGACTTTAATTAGGGGTTTTCGTGGTGCGGTTTTGTTCGGTTGCGGTTTGGTTTGGTTGATTTTTAAAGTACAATCCGAACCGAACGAAACCAAAACGGTTTGGGTTGGATCGGTTGATGCCGTTTTTTCAAGACAATAACTTTTTCGTTTTCAACATTAAAATCAAGTTAAAAAGTTAAAACACAACATATTTTCACTAATGTTTAATGTTTTAAATTTCATCTAACATTACAATTTTATTTTTATCCAACAATGCTCGCAACTACATTGATCAAATTATATAAAGGTGGACAAAAAGTAATCTTATTATGTAAGAAATGCAAAAAAACTAAGATTTCATCATTCTCTGAAAATTCAAGTAGCACAGAAATACATTTTTAAAATAAAAAGAAAAGAAGAAATTGAACAAGAGAAAATATATGTCATTTTATAAATAAAAAAACTTATTGAGTTTATTTAAGTATTGGTCTAGGTAACATAAGATTAATTAGTGTTTTTCTTATGTTGCGGTTAGGTTTGGATTATTCGGTTAGTAGGATAAAAACCGCAAACCGCAGCAAACCATGCGGTTAAGTAAAAAAATTATCTAAATACATCTGAACCAAATGTGATTTTTGCGGTTTCGGTTTAGGTTCGATTTACTATTTTTCTATTGGATTTGTTCGATTTTGAACACCCCTAACTTTAATGCCAATGTCTAAACACAATAGTAAGAAATAGGAAATATAAAAGTAAAATAAAATTAATTTAAAATATTAAGAGTGATAAAATTTATTCATGAATAAATAAATGTTGAGACATTCTCTGAGTAAAGGTTTAGACAGTAACATATTAGCTCTTAAATGGATCCATTTAATAAACTTTATGAAATACAATATATCATTTTACAAAATAATCTCTTGGAAGACAAAAAAGGGTAATTTAGCATGGTTAATAACAAAACATTATAATATTAGCGTCTTAGTTTTATGGCTAATTGCATTGGTTACACCTTTACTTTAAGAGACTTACAGTTTAAAAAAAAGAAACAGAAAGATATTCGTTCATTCAAATTAATAGAGCAAATTATTCAACATCGCTAAAAATATAAATGATAAATTTACGAATAAACTCACAACCTTCAAATTAATAGATACAACGGCAAAAATGCATACAAATAATATGATAAAATTAAAGTAACGAGAATAATCATGTCTTCGGATCTACAACATTAATTTCCAAATCATTATTGAATAATTGTTTTTTCGATAAAAAATCAAAGGAACACCGCAACAAAATGAAAAATCAAACAACGATGCTCAAGACGACGAACAATATAGCGCCAGACACTCGGACGACGAAATCACACAGAAAAAACTAGATCTTTTTAAATATCACTTATTTAGACTGAAAGAGAGAACAAAATATGAAGATTGATGATTTCGGGTCAAAAATTTACCCAAAACCACCTCTTAATGAAAAAAAATTAAAGAGAGAATCTAGAGAAAGAAAATTAGAACCTACTTATTGGAGAGAAAGTAGTTTAGACTGAACCTACAGTTTTATATTGTTGTTTAATTGTATTAGTTTTATAACTTAGGTAACATTCGAGTTGAGATATGAATATAGTCGAATGGATTAGTTTCAGAGCTCACTAAGTTTCAAATAAACAGAAGCTACCTGTCTCGAGAGGTTGCTTGGTTGTACGGTAACATTTTAGCCTCGAAGAACTTGGTTTGTAATAAGACAAGTATTTGTTTTACTCTTGTATTTTGACTAAATTTTTCCAGATATCAAGTGACATATTATAACACTCTAAATGATTTTGACTAAATTTACCGCAGTAAATCACTACAATCACATATGACTAAATTTACCGCAGGCTTGCAAAACACACATTTCATAGATTTTTTTAGGGTTATAACTTAGTTTAGGTAAAGGTGTGATATATTTGAGAAAGTAGGCAAAAGTGCGGAGTTAGACATCTGTTACCATTCCTTGTATATAATCGAATATCCTTCTTACATTTTCCCAAAACATCATGGGTACTAGAGAGGTACTTTTTTTTAGTTTTTTTTTTTTCACAAACCAATTTTTGAAGTTTGGCGCTTTTTTTTTATGTAGCCTAATCTTAGATGGTTTGGTCTATATTTTTCTATTATTTTGTTTAATATCCTAGTTCTTTAGTAGCATACCTCAAACTTAAAATGTTGATAACTCAAAAGAACAACCCCAAATTTAAGATCACTCATATGCAATAAACACGGTAAATAATGGAATACTTTAGGTGCAAGATCTCACTGTCTAAATTAGAGAAATGATAATCAAAGTCTAAATGAATGATAATCTCTATTATATCATTTATCATAAACACAACATCGATTATATGGAATAAATAATATGGACCATTCGATCTAGAAATAAAGTTTAATTTATCATGTGAGGTTTCTTCATTACAATCAATAACTACTCTTATGTTCAATTACAAATATGATTGATCTTTCAAAACATTCTTCATATTATTTTCTCAATTTTGCTACTTTAAAAACACATTCAAGAGGTATAAATAATTTTTCTTTAAATTGTTTTGCTAGAACTTATACTAAGATCAAATAAATCTTATATATTTAAATTATGGTCGATAACTCAACCACAAACTTCTATATATCAGCAAGGAAAATCATAATTGTTTGCAATCTTTTAAGGATGTTTTTATATTAATTTTAGAGTTTAATGTTTTAATTGATGTAGCAATTTAAAATGTTTTGATTGGTCATTTGTGCAAAATTGTTTTGGACTGTCAACTCACAACCATTAAACTCTTAATTTTATTACTTCAAGAATTATATCTCAAATATTCATAAACAATTATCAAGAAAATTCATTATTTGAGTGATCCTTCACTTGTGTTTTCATATTAAAATTAGAAAATTGTTGTTGACACATTTCATAAGGCTGAGAAACACGAGTAAAATACGTTTTTGCCCCCTCGACAGTTAACTGCCGAGGAATTCAAAAACCGGCTGCAGTTAACTCCTATACTTGATGTTTGAATGATTTTGGATCAAGATTTGATGAAAAAAAATATTAGATTTGGGATTGGATGAAAGTGGTATGGAAGTTGATGATGAAAATAGTGTGTAGGGGGAGCACGTGACTGTTTTATTTGATGAAACATATTTCTCGGCAGTTAACTACCGAGGTTTTCCTTGGCAGTTAACTGCAGCCGATTTTTAAGGCAATTTTCTTAAAATTAAGTTATTCCAGAATTATATCTAAAATTTCCATCAATTTTTTTTTTGGATAAACCGGGAGCATGGACATGCATCAAGAGGAAACACCGACATCCCAACTAGGTTGGCACCCCGGGGAACCTCCATCCTATACAGCCACACTCAAATTTTATTAAAAAAGGGGGAAAAATAATTACAAAGAGGGGGGACTAGGCCAAAACCCTCATAAACAAAAAAAGAACAAAGAAAAGAAATCACAGACTAAGGAAATCTATAATTAGGAAGTCCACATCTATCACGAAAAAACTCAAATCCTAAAGCAGGTGGTAGAGAAGAATGCCAAACCGCATTGGTGATGGAATGACCAAGGTTTGCTAACCTGTCAGCACAAACATCACCTTCACGATATATGTGGGATGAAATAACCTGAACTCCTAGGCGAAGAGCATTGTGCCATCGATTGCGAAGCATAATAGGAACCAACGAGGGAGACTTAAAGACCGCAATGGCACTGATAGAATCACATTACAGCCAGAAATTGGTCCAACCATGGAGAGCCGCATATTCCAGGGCAAAGATGATTCCCTGAACCTCGGAAGAAAAAACTGAGGCATGACCCAGATTACAAGAAAATGCACCGAGAAAAGTACCTAAATGATTCCATCAATGATTATAAATAAAATTCGTTCTTTCTTTTAGAATGCTTGAGTGTTGAATTCTTCTGGAATCCATACCAAATTAATAAATATGTTATATTAAATTATTAAATATCAAGGACAAACCAACAAAACAACAAAATATAAATTACAAATCATTCCAAAATGCATAAACAATTGATCGTGTCAAAATAAAAGGACAATTGTTCATACATTATTAAAAGCTTACATATTTGATATTAAACTCCTTTATCAGTTCAAAACTTTGATAAGTTCCAAATTTTGCTTATAGAATTTGATATGAAACTCCTTCCAAATTTGATATGAAACTCCTTCCAAAACTAGCTTAAAACAATACATGTTCATATCATACTTAAAACAAGACATATTCATATCATGGCAGTTAATGTATTAGATCCCCCAAAGTTGTGTTTGGTTTAATCATACAAACAACATCATTGAGTTAATACTCATATTATAAAGAGAAATGATATTTAAACAACTATTTTTTGATAACTATTATGACAATTTTCTTTTCCATATTAACATTATATTTTTACTTTCTCTCTATTATTTTAGTTTTTGTGTAAATACTCATATTTCTTTGTATATTATAGTCGTCCCACAAGTTATCAACAAAAATGGTTGTTCAAATAAGCCTCCTATAATATAATATACAAAGTTTAAAAAAGAGTTGTGTTATTTGAACATCCATATATGTGACAACTTTTGTGACAACTAAAATTTTACAAAGGAAATGAGATATTGTCACAAAAACCAAAACAATAGAGAGAGAAAGTAAAAAGGTAATGTGAGTATAAGAGAGAAAGTTGTCATAAAAGTTGTCAAAAATGGTTATTTAAATATCATTTCTTTTTAAAAAAAGAAGAAAGAATTAAGTCGAGGTTTCCTCCAAGAATGTTTGGACACCCTGTACGTCATTTTAGATGTTTGTAGAAGACATATGCATTTGACATAGCTCATAAAAATCATAAAACATTAAAAAATTTAGAATACCACCCGTTAAAGTAGTCCATTTTCATAGAAGTAAACTAAAGTAAACTACGTTGTAAACATGCAAATAACACAAGAAATAATATCAGGAAGTAGGAATTAATATAACCTTAGATTGCTTCTGTAAAAAAAATATATCCATAGACTGTTGGAGCTTCGTCCGTAACGGGTTATAAAATTGGCTTATTCAATCACCTGATCCCTTAACTTAATTGATTGTATTAATTTGGTCCCCTAATTATAATTTGTATCAATTTGGTCCCCTATATTTTGCTTTGTTACTAGTTTTAGTCTTTTCTGTTAGTTTCTCTCAAAAAAACATTAACAGAAAAGACTTAAACTAGTAACGAAGCAAAACACAGGGGACCAAATTGGTACATAAGTTAACGTTTTTTTTGAGAGAAACTGACAGAAATGACTAAAACTAGTAACAAAGCAAAACATAGGATACCAAATTGGTACAGATTATAGTTAGGGGACCAAATTAAAACAATCAATTAAGTTAAGGGACCGGATGATTGAATAAGCCTATAAAATTAATCAAAAGTATACAAGATCTTATAAAGTATAGAAGAATAGGAAGAAAAGTATACAAGAACTTATGTAAAGTGAGAAAAAATAGCTTTCTTCATCTTCTTCCTTCCACCTCTTTTACATCTTCATCATTGTCTTCATAAATTCATCAAAAAACCTAGGAAAAAAATACTCAGAAAAGAGATAAAAAAAAAAACTCAAAATCATCATCTCACTCTCAATAGACAACTTCTGACAAACCTAAACAAAATTCCCATTGATAATGGTCAGATTGACATCTCAACACTAAAATCTACAATGTTCACAGTCCCAGCTAAACTTTTATTGATAATATCAAAATCAAATTATAACAACAAAATCCTCATTGTGAATGCTCAAATTTCCAATATTGAAAAAATTCAAAAAATTCTCAAATTGAAAAACCTAAAGAATGATTTTTTTTTCATTACCAACTCTCGTCTCATCATTGATCTCGCATCTCTGTTGTTTCTTGGTTACTCAAAATTCTTTCTTCGTCAATTCTTTGAACTCTAATCTCATCATTTTTGTTTTGAATATTTGGGTCGTGTTCTTTTTTTCCGGTTGATTTGGAAGATTGTTGTGTGAAATTGGATTATACGAGAAAGGTTCAAGTTTGATATGAATATTCTTTTCATTTGAAGATTTAGAGGGATAATAAATAGAATTGAAAAATATGTTGGAATGTTGAATTGAGATAAGTTTTATTTTAAACGATTTTAAAGTGTGTGAAATTGGATTGCACGTTGAACAATGGGTTTATTGGTTTAATTTGATTTTGTTGTTTGTGAGAAGAAATAAAAGAGAAGTTATCACATGAATGTATAATTGAAGGTGTTGGATTGAGTTTGTTGTTGTTTTGAGTTGATGGATTTTTGGATTTTGAAGTGATGAATTTCTGTGTTTGTTTGATGATGATGAAGTTTATGAAAACAATGATAGTAATGAAGAAGAAAATGTGGGAAGAAGATGAAGAAATGTAATTAAATTTGAATTTTTCGTCTTCTCGTTTTTTGGTTTTGGTCCCTCTACAAATTTCGTTTTTTGGTTTTGGTCCTGGAAATAGTCAAGTCCATCTACAAATTTTGTTTTTTGATTTTAGTTTTAGTTCCTTTACGAATTTTATTTTTTTGGCTTTGGTCCTTCTACAAATTTCGTTTTTTGATTTTGGTCCCTCTCACTGTGTGATTGATCAATAAGTTTGCCACGTCAGCATCGTCTGCCACATCAGGCACTACCACGTCATCCTCCGTTTGCCACATGTGCGTTTTTGTAACAGAAGTTGACGGAAGGGACGAAAATAAAAAAGTTATTAACTTATAGGGGTTGTTTTAGAACAAAAAAAGATACATGAACGAAAACTAAAAACACGCCAAATTACAGAGACGATTTACCAATTTAATTTACATATTTAAGCCATAAAGAACCATTGTTTTCCATCCTCACGCATTTTTAGCACACTCACTTAGTTAGTTATCGCACCACAGCAATACACGTATACCAATCTCTAGAACTCTCAACAGAAGAAAAAGCGAAAAACCAAAACCCTCATCCATTCAACCGAATCCAAACCACCAATGGCCGCCGCAGCACCGCCACCACCACCGACAGAACCTCCATCAACCATGCCAGAAACCGCACTCCCACGCCACCCAGTTTTCACCCGCATCCGTTTAGCCACCCCTTCCGACGTTCCCTACATCCACAAACTAATGCAACAAATGGCCGTTTTCGAACGCCTCACACATCTCATGACCGCCACAGAAGCTTCCTACTCCTCCACTCTCTTCTCCCCTGAAAACAAACCCTTCCTTTCCACCACCATCCTCATCCTTGAAGTCTCTCAAAACCCTTTCACCGATACCCATTTCGACAACGACCCATTTTACAAACCCATCACAAAAACTGTTACCTTAGACCTCCCAATCGATGACCCAGAGAAAGAAAACTTCAAAACTCAACATGGTAATGAAGTTTTTGTTGCTGGGTTTGTTTTGTTTTTTCCTAACTATTCAACTTTTTTGGGGAAACATGGGTTTTATGTTGAAGATCTGTTTGTGAGAGAGTGTTATAGAAGGAAAGGATTTGGGAAGATGTTACTTACTGCTGTTGCGAAACAAGCTGTGAAAATGGGATATGGAAGAGTTGAATGGGTTGTTCTTGATTGGAATGTTAATGCTATCAAATTTTATGAAGATATGGGTGCTAAGATTTTGCAGGAATGGAGGCTTTGCAGACTCACTGGGGAGAATTTGGAGGCTTATGGAGCTACTGAGTAAGAGTCAAATAATGAGGTTTTCTCTATGATGCACGGACACTCCTTGGATACGTGTCCGACACCGACACTTGTAATTACACTGAATTATGTTATCTTTTTAAATTATTAGCTGTGTCGGCGTGTCAAGTGTGTGTGTCGTGTCCGTATCCGTGCTTCATAGGGTTTTCTTAGAAAAAAGAATTTGGATTTGGAATTTGATAACTTTTTACTCTATTTTGTTGTAATTTGAGTTTGGATTTTGCTATGTTGTTTCACTGTTGTGAACTTATGTCATTGTAATTGGATGTTGATGTTGATGTTGATTTAGTATAAGTTTATGGGTTATGGATTAAATGTGAAGAGTATTAAACCAGTTTTTCACACTTGCGTGCAAAATACCTAGAAAATTGACAGAAATTAAGCAAATTGATCCCTGTGACAAACAATTTTTTCTTTTGCTTTAATGGATTTGGTTAAGAGTTTGATCCTTACTAGTAGCAACAAATTGGAAAAGAATGATATGAATTATATTGTATGTACTTAGAAGAATTACAATTGAAAGGGAAATGTTGTGTCACATGTTAGATTAGATACTGGGGAATTCTTGTGTAGGAACGAACCTAACCTATCATCCTTACAAACAACAAATTAAAACATGACACGTCGTTGTTTTTCCACTATGAATGGTGGTGGTGGTGAATGGTGATGGAAGATCACGAACTAGTGGTTGTGGAGAGAGAGAGAGAAAGTACTGGTTGATTTATTTTTTTATAATTATTTTAAAAGAAAACAACGATGTGTCATATTTTAATTTGTTCTTTATAAGGATGATAGGTTAGGTTCGTTCCTACACAAAGAAAGGATATGTTTGTTATGTGTGGGGGATGGTCTTTGGAATCCATGAGTGATTTTTTATGTGTATTATTCTCCAAGTCGTGTGTCACACACAATTCTATACCATGTCGTGTGTCACACAATTTTTCTTACATTCGAAACAATCTATATCATTCTTCTTCAATCTGTTGTTACTCATAGGGATCAAACCGTTTTACCAAATTCAGCACAAGAAAATTTGTTTCTTGCAGGGACCAATTTGTTTGATTTTTGCAAATTTCATGTGGTATTTTGCACATAAATGTGAAATTTGAGAGGGTATTTACTCATATGTGTGAAAAAATTCAACTAATTAAGAGGGCAAATTGACTAGCGTTTAACAATTTTACGAAGGGTTGCCTTTTCTCAAATTTTGATGAAGATAAATACAAGATTTTACAATTTCGGAGAATTATTTGTCCATGTACTCTTAATAGTTTTTGTGCATAATTGTTTTTATTCTCGTAACTAAAAAAAATCTGATTTATGGAATCAAACGTTGATTTGTACCCAAATTAACATTGACAATTAAATTTTTTTTTTTTTTGAAGAGACAATTAAAAAAATATATCATTCAATTTGTTTTTTGTTTTGTATATTTGGTGTGTTGTGGCGCTGGTGAAAGTGGTCAGCCAGATTCTGGAACTTCCCATTGGATGATGCTTCTTAGGCCTTCTATTCGATTTTATCAATTCTTTATAAAACCGCTTCCAGTTGTCTCTATGCTAGTGATTTCTTGGTTTTTGTTGTCAAATATTGCTTCATTATCATGTGCAAAGAAATCATAAACTTAATACATTTATGGACAAATAACACGTAACAACGTAGCACAGTATTTTTTTTAGTGTACACATTGGTTATGAGAGTGAAGAACCACCAAAAAAAGATAGAGAAAATGCAATTTAAAGATCGGAACACCTATAAACTCATTTTATAGGGAAATGGGGCACTATTTATAGAGAAAATACTATTTTGGAAGTTGTAAAAGTGTTTTTTTCAAGTAAAATTTATCTTTTTTGAAGCCGGCTTTAGTTTTTTTTATTGAAAGAAACTCCAATTTTTCCGTAAGTTTTCCTTCTCTTTCACTCATCAAGCACGGGTGGTTTTAGGTTATTCTTTTATCTAAAATCACCCATCTGCATCTTTTTTTCCCTTTCTTTCGATTTAAATAAGCGATTTTCACAAATATCAAGCGTTTTCTTTTATGTTTTTTTTTTTTGTGATTTCGTCGTCTAAGTGCGACCTTGTGTTGTTCGTCGTCTTGTGTGGCGTTGTTTGATTTGACATCTTGTTGCAGTGTTCGTTGGTTCATATTGAAAGATTAGCTTCAGTCAATCACAGGTTCAATCAATAATTTGGACATCAATGTTGTAGATCCAGAAGGAAGAGTATTCTGGTGATTTAGATTATATCATATTATTTGTAGGCATTTTGCCGTTGTATGCTATTAACTTGGATGTTGTGAGTTTGTTCGCACATTCATCTTTTATGTTTTTAGCGATCTTGATTCTGATGTATTATATCAATTTGAATGAATGAATATCATATCATTTTATTTTTCAAAAAAAAAAAATGTAAAATTTATCTTTTCTTTTCACTTTTAAATCTTTAACTACATGTAGGGGCACTGATTAGCAAATCTTAATTAGACGGCGTATAATTAAGATTAGCAAAACAAAGTTGAGAGCACCATTGACAAAACTGTTGTATTTCATTCATATTCGTCTTCTCTAATGTTTTCTTTGCTTTAAAGTATTTTTAAGTTTAATTCGCCCCCATTAGTTATCATCATTATTGTTGTTAAACAATGAGATCAACATTTTTGAGATTGATTCATTGAATATGTGAAAAATCGAAGATGGACGTACTTGATGATAAGGATGCAAAAGGGGAGTTTTTCAAATTTCTTTAAAAAATTGGTGCTAATTTATCTACGTATTACTTTTTTGCTTTTAGAAAATATATTTTTATTTGTATTTAACACCACTCAGTCAAGTATAAATTTTATGGTCTAATAGTTTTTATCGTCATTCATTATTTTTTTGAAGAAAAGTCGTTCATAATTAATTATTTTAAGTCTCAAAAAATTGATTACCCTCTTTCTTATAATTGTTTCAGAGTAAGTTGAGTTTTTTCTTACTTTAAAAAGGACTATTTTGTTGTGATTTGTGGTTTTTTTTTTACCTTTAGAGTTGTTATGTTCTTTGTATTTACCTTCTTGGATGGTTGATTTTTGCTTCTACTGGTAGGGTTTTATGTCCCTTAATATTTTGTACTACATTCCTTTTTAATCTACTTTTTAATCTATTTAAGGTGTTGTAAATCCATATGCCCCCACATGCTTAAAAAAGAAAAAAATTATAAATATTTTTAAAAATTAATGTAGTGTGATTCAATTGTTATATTATGGTATTATTTCAATTTTACTCAAATCTAAAATTTAGATCTAGCCCCCCAAATCCAACTTCCTAACAAATCTTAAGACAATGTCAGCATATTTGTGTATTTTAGGTTATGCACGTAAAAGGTTATGATGTCTTTTATTTGTTATGATTTGATTATATTTTGACGTATGTTGGTGATATATTTGTTGTGTGTTGGCAATATGTATCTTGCATATATATATAGGTATAATGTTGATACATTTAAGATTTTATAAGTTAAACACATATTTTACACATTCAATTTGTATAATTTGAAATATATCAATTTAATATGGCTAAAGATTAGTCTCATGGGAGTTCACACATTTTAGATTATATAACCCATATGATAAGCTTTGATTTAGATTTTATTTTTCAAATTAACAAAGCACATGATTATAGACTGATTTAATGAACAAATTATTGGTCTTTTGTGCTGCAAGAGCTTTGAAATTCTATAATCCAAAATTTCGAAAATACGCTTAATTTGGATTATAGATTCAAACGTGGATAATATAATAAATCCTCGCAAGAAAATGGACATGAGTTCGATTCATGGACCTAAACTTGCTGAAAACTCCTAAGCCTAAGGAGAAAGAGATATAATTTGCTTATGGTCACTGTCTGTCGTGTTTTCTTCGTAACTTAGCATTCTCTTAAATTAGTTAGCATGATTCAAGGGCCACTGTCCATTTGGAAAAAGATATGTAGCTTAGTGGATTATTAAGTTGCTTGTAATAGGAAGAGGGAAAAAAGAATTCTGCTCTTTACCTGATAGTTATTGCTCGCTTCAACGGAACTTTCTAAAATATCCCTGCATGAGTTAATTCACGCAAGTGTTAATTTCAGCGTGAGTTAACTCAGACAAGTGTTAATTCCAGCATGAGTTAAGTTTTGCAGCGCATGTTAAGATGCGCAGATTTTAACAGCTGCGTGAATTAACTCACGCAAAAGTATTTTTATTATTTCAGTTGAGCGCGAGTAAAATATGTCAGGTAAAGAGCAGTTACCGAAGAAAAAAAAAGACAAAATCGCTGTTTACTTTGACAATTTCCTGTTTTCATTTTCATTAAAAACATAAGATGACACAGAAAACTTGTTAGGTTGATCGTTTAAAAACATTTTTCGATCAATTAGTGCTTTTTCGCTATTGCTTGATTTCTTTTATACTCCAGGTTCAATAAATAGTTTTTTTTTTCTTTTTTGTCAAGTAGTTTAGTAGTTAGAGCTCACACAATTAAATTGTGGAGAAGTGGGGTGTCCGGGGTACGAACCCCGGCCCCTGCATATAATATGCAATATCTCTACTAACTGAGCTAAGTTTGTTGGAACAAAATGTGTTTCACAATGAAACTTATTAAGTTTTGATGATAACAAGGTATTAAAAATTGTCAATTGGTTATTACTAATAATTGTTCAAGTGTACAGGACCAAAGGCTACTCAAGTTATTTTAATAGGTCTTGGAAGAACAATGGAAAGAAAAAGAAATTCTGAGCATCTGAAGAAAACTGCTCCTGAAGCTGAAGTGCTTCTGAAGTGATGACGTCATCAGAAGCAGAAGGTCACCAGAAGCAAAAGTTTTCATCAGAAGCAATATCTTCACCAGAAGCTACGTTTGATCCTTTAATCAAACTGAAGATTGAAAGTAGCTGATTCTCAATTCAGTCTTATCCAAGAAGAACATAGAATTGAAAGGGAGGTATCAACGGATATATGGATAGCACTGAGCACTTGTCTCTCGTTAATAGAGTTGACAAAGTACAAGTGTACAACCACTACCTCCACTACTCTGTTTTCTGTCTACACTACAAGACCAAACAACAGCCATGCCTGCAGAATTTGTACACTCAAGATGGGAATGAATTTGAAGCTTATTGTAACACTCCGTTTTCCCAACATAAAAATTTCGCATAAATAATCAGAGTTTTTCAACATAAACGGAATGTCACATTCTTTTCTTAAAATCATAAACTGAATAAATAACTATTTATCCTTTAAAATTCAAATACAAGATCTTTAATACTTCGCAGCGGAATTTATTTCAATAACTAAAACAGTCTTTGGCACGAAGGCCTCTTCATAAATGTCTCATAAATATTCAATCTAAAAACATAGTCATAAATCTTCAAAAACAATACGTAAGGAATAGAAAAGCAATAACAAAGTTCTCATCCCGTTACGTATCAGAGCACCTAAGACACACGAGAAGGAAAGCTCACACAACATCAACAATTCTTGGTTACCTGTTAGTTACCCATGGTGGGCAAACAGAAGGGGTGAGATTTCACAAATAATAATATTAAGCATATAATTCATCAATTACATTTAACAACATAAGCATCATCAATCATATTTAACAACTCATAGACAACATCATGTAATCATCATAATATTCATCATAGATAATAATATATCATAATTCACTTCTTTAATAGTTCATATAAAGAATCACAGCTTTAAACAATTTCATGATTTAACAACTCGACAACTTGATAACTTGACAACTTAACCTCTTGACTATGCAACTTAATCTTCTAATCATGCATGTGATACCAATCTTTGAGCGTAAATAGGCTCCCAGGGCATCAAGCCCTCAACTTTATTTGAGCGTAAAAAGGCTCCCAGGGCATCAAGCCCTCAACTTAATTGAGCAAAGGCTCCAGGGCATCAAGCCCCCAACAATGAAATGCTAATGCATGGACTCGACCTCTTAACATCTTAAATCGACAAACTCTTGTATAATCCAATAATTTGGAACTTCATCATCTTAATCAACTTAGACCGACTCATGCAGCTTAGTTAAATAACAACAGCAACACAACAGTATACAAAAACAGCATGACATAATAATATCAAATGCAAGTCAACGTCTCAATTATTCACATATAATTCAAGTAATGCATATACAATTATATCACAATATAACAACATCAAATAATAATCAACATCTTAAAACATCAAATATAAATATAACACTTCATCAATCATGGACAATATCGTATTCACAAACATATACATACATATACTAATTCATCAATCATAATCAATTATTCACTATGACCTATGTACAGTAATTTGACTATAACTCTAGTTCTATAAATCCTTTTGAAGTCAAACCAACGGCATTAGAAAGCTAACATTTATACCTACAACTTTCGTGTTTACACCTAAGACCAATTCTATACCAATCAATACCAGTTTTCATTTCAAATTCGGACAAAGTTGTGCTGAAATTCATAAAAATTCACTAAGACCTCTTTGGAGTATTTTCATCATAACTCCTAAACCAAAACTCATTTTTACGCCACACCAAAGCCATTGGAAAGCTAACAAAATTATCTACAACTTTTATTTTTACACCAAAACCCAGTTCAAAACAGAAACGTGTGCAAAAGACGCAAGAACATGAAACAAGACATGCTGTCAGAGAGCAACTCGGGAAAAAACACACTTTTCACCCCAAAATCTCAATTTTAACTTCCCTATGCCCAAATTTGATCCCAAAAGTTTGTCTAAACATTTATATACATCAAAAGAGACTCAAAACCATATAAAACTTGACCCAAAACATTATTTTAGAAAATCATCAAATAATCACTTTTAACCCTAATTCCCAAATTCTCAAAAACTAAAACCTACAACATGTTAAATCCAATTTTCAGAATCAATGACTTAAGATTATTGAATGTTAGTCCCACCCTTACCTTATAGATGAAAATCGCAGCACTCCTAGGTCTTCTCCCTCCTCTCGGCTTTTTCTCCCTTTTCTCCAAAATTGATCGTACGTTATGTTTTTTCTAAACTAGGTTTCTCCTATTTATAACCCTTTTTCTATTTTATCTTATTTCTCTTTCTCCCCCAAAACTCTCTAAAATCTCATAACAAACTCTCAACTCAATCTTATTTCTATTTTCAAATCTTAATCTATTAAATAACAACATAAGCCACTTAATAAATCACATAATCAAATAAGTATATTTTAAACTCTTCTTAATAAATTTTAAACTCAATTAAATAATTAAATAAATCAAATAATTCAAAGAGGGCGTTACACTTATTCTTCAAAGGACTACACCCAAATCAGGCAAAGGATCACTGGTGGATAATCAAAGGATTTCAAACGACTCTTTAGACGTGCTGATTATCTCAACGTCTCTTTCACGCCTCTATATAAAGGAGTGAAGACTTGAAGATTGTAGATAGAGATACATAAGTTCAAAAGCGCCAAAACTCTGTCAATTTGATTCTACAAAGCACACTGAATTTCTGCACTGATTTGATACATCTTAGAAATTCAAAGTCTAGAGTCTTTACTGTATTGTATTGTGAACACCACTGATTGTATATCAAGTGTTCAACTCAAACTGAATTCTCTGTATTTTTGTTTGATTAGAAGTTTCTTGCCTGCGTGCTTGAGCATTAGAAGTCTCTTGCTTAGTGCTTGAGCATTGGAAGACTCTTGCGTGTGTGCTTGAGCATTTTTGTGAAGTCTCATACTTAGAAAGTATTGAGCAGTTGTAATCTTTGTGATTATAGTGAAATCTCCTTGGAAGTGCAAGGGGGACTGGACTACTTCCGTGTTGTGGAAGGAACCAGGATAACTGCTTGTGTCTTTGTCTTTCTTTTCTCTGCTCTGTTCTTTTCCGCTGCAATCTGTCTCTGATCATTTCATCAGAAGCAATCAAACTGCTTCTGAAGGTTTATCAGAAGAAGTATTTTTTAAGAGAAAAAGAAAACACAATTCAACCCCCCCTTCTTGTGTTTTTCACCTTCAATTGGTATCAGAGCTTGCTCTGTTATCACAGCACTTAACCGTGTTACAGTTCAAGATCTATTAGAAAAACATGTCTGGAGATGAGGAATCAGTTACTACAAAATACACAAGTGTCAAGCATGACTATGATACTGCTGACAAGAAAACAGACTCTGGAAAAGCTCCAAAGTTTAATGGAGATCCAGAAGAGTTTTCATGGTGGAAAACAAATATGTACAGCTTTATCATGGGATTGGATGAAGAGTTATGGGACATACTGGAAGATGGAGTTGATGATCTGGATTTGGATGAAGAAGGAGCTGCTATAGACAGAAGAATACATACTCCTGCTCAGAAGAAGCTTTATAAGAAACACCACAAGATAAGAGGAATCATTGTGGCTTCTATACCTCGCACCGAATACATGAAGATGAGTGACAAATCTACTGCGAAGGCTATGTTTGCTTCTCTATGTGCAAACTTTGAAGGCAGCAAGAAGGTGAAAGAGGCTAAAGCTTTGATGCTAGTTCATCAGTATGAACTTTTCAGAATGAAGGATGATGAGAGTATAGAAGAAATGTACTCAAGATATCAAACTTTAGTTTCTGGATTGCAAATACTGAAGAAAAGCTATGTTGCTTCTGATCATGTTAGTAAGATTTTGAGAAGCTTACCTTCAAGATGGAGACCCAAAGTAACTGCTATTGAGGAAGCTAAGGATCTAAATACTTTAAGTGTTGAAGATCTTGTTAGCTCACTCAAAGTGCATGAAATGAGTTTAAATGAGCATGAAACCTCTAAGAAGAGTAAATCCATTGCTTTACCATATAAAGGAAAGACCTCAAAATCTTCCAAAGCCTACAAAGCCAGTGAATCTGAAGAAGAATCACCTGATGGAGATTCTGATGAAGATCAATCTGTAAAGATGGCTATGCTGTCCAACAAGCTTGAGTATCTAGCAAGGAAGCAGAAGAAATTTTTGAGCAAGAGAGGTAGCTACAAGAACTCCAAGAAAGAAGATCAGAAGGGATGCTTCAATTGTAAGAAGCCTGGTCATTTCATTGCTGATTGCCCTGATCTTCAGAAGGAGAAGTTTAAAGGCAAATCCAAGAAATCAAGCTTCAACTCCAGTAAATTCAGAAAGCAAATCAAAAAGAGCTTGATGACGACCTGGGAAGATTTGGATAGTGAATCTGGTTCTGATAAAGAAGAAGCTGATGATGATGCTAAGGCAGCCATGAGGTTAGTGGCAACAGTATCATCAGAAGCAGTATCAGAAGCTGAATCAGATTCAGAAGATGAAAATGAGGTATATTGCAAAATCCCTAGACAAGAACTTGTTGATTCTCTAAAAGAACTTTTATCACTGTTTGAACACAGAACCAATGAGTTGACAGATTTAAAAGAAAAATATGTTGATTTGATGAAACAACAAAAGACAACTCTATTGGAACTGAAAGCTTCTGAAGAAGAACTCAAAGGGTTTAACCTCATATCAACAACATATGAAGATAGACTCAAGAGTCTTTGTCAGAAGCTACAAGAAAAATGTGATAAAGGTTCAGGCAATAAACATGAGATTGCCTTGGATGATTTTATTATGGCTGGAATAGACAGAAGCAAAGTTGCTTCTATGATCTACAACACATACAAGAACAAAGGCAAAGGGATTGGATATTCTGAGGAGAAATCCAAAGAATACAGTCTCAAGAGCTACTGTGATTGTATCAAGGATGGATTGAAATCCACCTTTGTGCCTGAAGGTACAAATGCTGTAACTGCTGTTCAGTCAAAACCTAAAGCTTCTGGTTCACAGGCTAAGATCACATCAAAGCCAGAAAACCTTAAGTTCAAGGTTATGACAAAATCTGATCCTAAGAGTCAAAAGATTAAAATTCTGAAAAGATCAGAACCTGTTCATCAGAATCTGATTAAACCAGAATCTAAAATCCCAAAACAAAAGGATCAGAAGAACAAAGCAGCTACTGCTTCTGAGAAAACAATACCAAAAGGTGTCAAACCTAAAGTATTGAATGATCAGAAGCCACTCAGCATTCACCCTAGGGTACAAGGGAGGAAAAGTAAAACCTCCAAAACTAACCCAAAAGGACCCATGAAGATATGGGTACCTAAATCTGAATTGGCCAAAAATGCAGGTGTGCCTAAGGGCAAGAGAGAAACAAAGGTCATGGTACCTAGACAACGAATGTTCAAGGCACATGACTGGAGGGAAAGCTTTGTTCCTTACCCTTACAATGAAAGATGGAGGAGAAGTGCAGTTTGGTGGCAACCAAACTGGAAAGATCATTGGTACAGGTACTATTGGTAATTCCTCCATCTCAATTAATAATGTGTGACTAGTAGATGGTCTGAAGCATAACCTATTGAGCATTAGTCAATTTTGTGACAATGGGTATGATGTAACGTTCAGTAAGACCAACTGCAAACTAGTCAACAAGGATGACAAATCCATTACATTCAAGGGAAAGAGAGTTGAGAATGTCTATAAAATAAATTTCTCTGATCTGGCTGATCAGAAGGTAGTTTGCCTTCTGTCAATGAATGATAAAAAATGGGTATGGCATAAAAGGTTGGGACATGCTAATTGGAGATTAATTTCTAAAATTAGCAAGTTACAACTGGTCAAAGGATTGCCTAACATTGATTATCATTCAGATGCACTTTGTGGTGCATGTCAGAAAGGGAAAATTGTGAAAAGTTCTTTCAAATCTAAAGACATTGTATCAACCTCCAGACCCTTAGAATTACTCCATATTGATCTTTTTGGTCCAGTTAACACTGCATCTTTATATGGAAGTAAATATGGATTAGTCATTGTTGATGATTACAGCAGATGGACTTGGGTAAAATTCATTAAAAGTAAAGACTATGCATGTGAAGTGTTTAGCAGCTTCTGCACTCAAATACAATCTGAAAAAGAATTGAAAATTTTGAAAGTCAGAAGTGATCATGGTGGAGAATTTGAAAATGAGCCATTTGAACTTTTTTGTGAAAAACATGAGATTCTCCATGAGTTCTCTTCTCCTAGAACTCCACAACAAAATGGGGTTGTAGAGAGAAAGAACAGAACCTTACAAGAAATGGCCAGAACCATGATCCATGAAAACAACTTAGCTAAACATTTCTGGGCAGAAGCAGTCAATACTTCATGTTATATTCAAAATAGGATCTATATCAGACCTATGTTGGAGAAAACAGCATATGAACTCTTTAAAGGAAGAAGACCCAATATCTCTTACTTTCATCAGTTTGGATGTACTTGTTACATCTTAAACACTAAAGACTATCTGAAGAAATTTGATGCCAAGGCTCAAAGAGGAATCTTTTTAGGTTACTCTGAAAGGTCAAAGGCGTACAGAGTGTATAATTCAGAAACACATTGTGTTGAAGAATCTATGCACGTAAAATTTGATGATAGAGAGCCTGGAAGTAAAACTCCAGAGCAAAGTGAAAGTAATGCAGGTACAACTGATTCTGAAGATGCATCAGAATCTGATCAACCCTCTGATTTTGAAAAGTATACAGAAGTTGAATCTAGTCCAGAAGCTGAAATCACTCCAGAAGCTGAGTCTAATTCAGAAGCAGAACCTAGCCCAATAGTACAGAATGAAAGTGCTTCTGAGGACTTTCAAGATAACACTCAGCAGGTTATTCAACCTAAATTCAAGCACAAATCTTCATATCATGAGGAGCTAATCATTGGAAGCAAAGATAGTCCTAGAAGAACAAGATCACATTTTAGACAAGAAGAGTCATTAATAGGATTGCTTTCAATAATTGAACCTAAAACTGTTGAAGAAGCTCTCTCAGATGATGGATGGATATTAGCTATGCAAGAAGAGCTAAATCAATTCCAAAGGAATGATGTGTGGGATCTGGTACCCAAACCTTTTTAGAAGAACATTATTGGAACAAAATGGGTATTCAGAAACAAGCTGAATGAACAAGGAGAAGTAACCAGAAACAAAGCCAGACTTGTTGCTCAAGGCTACAGTCAACAAGAAGGCATTGATTACACTGAAACATTTGCTCCAGTTGCAAGATTGGAAGCAATCAGGTTACTTCTATCCTACGCAATTAATCATGACATAATATTATATCAAATGGATGTCAAAAGTGTCTTTCTTAATGGTGTCATTGAAGAAGAAGTGTATGTTAAACAACCTCCTGGGTTTGAGGATCTTAAGCATCCTGACCATGTTTATAAACTTAAGAAATCACTATATGGCTTGAAACAAGCTCCCGAAGCTTGGTATGATAGACTAAGTAATTTCTTAATTAAAAATGATTTTGAAAGAGGACAAGTTGACACAACACTCTTCAGAAGGACTCTTAAGAAAGATATTTTGATTGTGCAAATATATGTTGATGATATAATATTTGGTTGTACTAATGCATCTCTTTGCAAAGAATTTTCTAAGTTAATGCAAGATGAATTTGAAATGAGTATGATGGGAGAATTGAAGTTCTTTCTTGGAATTCAAATCAACCAAAGTAAAGAAGGAGTATATGTTCATCAAACAAAATATACAAAGGAGCTTCTGAAGAAGTTCAAGCTAGAAGATTGTAAAGTGATGAACACTCCAATGCATCCAACCTGCACCTTAAGCAAAGAAGATACTGGAACAGTAGTAGACCAAAATCTATACAGAGGTATGATTGGTTCTCTGTTATACCTCACTGCATCTAGACCTGATATTTTATTCAGTGTATGCTTGTGTGCAAGATTTCAATCAGATCCTAGAGAATCTCATTTAACTGCAGTTAAGAGAATCTTCAGGTATCTGAAAGGAACAACTAATCTTGGACTCCTGTATAGGAAATCCCTAGATTATAAGTTGATTGGATTCTGTGATGCTGATTATGCTGGTGATAGGATTGAAAGAAAATCAACCAGTGGAAATTGTCAATTCCTGGGAGAGAATCTGATATCCTGGGCAAGCAAAAGACAAGCAACTATTGCTATGTCTACAGCAGAAGCAGAATACATTTCAGCTGCAAGTTGTTGCACACAACTACTTTGGATGAAACATCAGTTGGAAGACTATCAGATCAATGCTAACAGTATTCCCATTTATTGTGATAATACTGCTGCTATTTGTTTGTCAAAGAATCCAATTCTACATTCAAGAGCCAAGCATATTGAAATCAAACACCATTTTATCAGAGACTATGTTCAAAAAGGGATTTTAGATATACAATACATTGATACTGAACATCAATGGGCTGATATATTTACAAAACCTTTATCTGTTGAAAGATTTGATTTTATTAAGAAAAATTTGAACATGCATTTTGTGTCTGATTGAAAAATTGCTTGCCTCTGAATAAGAAGTTTGGTTCTGAAGTTTATTCAGAAGCATTTGGTCCATCAGAAGCTCTTAACTGAGGTTCTGAGGAAAATGTGCTTCTGAAGATGACGTCAGCACTAAAACTTCAGAAGTAGTATTCTTTGCTTCTGAATAGCATGGTTAGTGGGAACGTTGGTAGTTACTTTATGTAACAGCTATCCCATTACCCAAAAGGTAGTTTTCTGAAGAGTCTCTGACGTGGTCTATTTGTATTGGAGTATAACAAAAAGGGCAATGATGTTTTATTTGTTTTTTAACATACTAACACGCGCCCCCAATTTGTCATTAATGCTGTGTTTGTTTGTCTCTTCTGAATTGTAAACGTTTTACTTAAAAACACTAAGTCAATTCACACACTTCTCACTTCACAACAAACACTTTCTATTTTCTTCTCAACCCTCTGCGAAAGTAAGCGCATTCACTCTTCCTCTCAAAACACCGTAGAACCCTAAAACTCCTTCAAATCAATGGAAAGCTCAAGTTCTGCTGGTGGTTCATCATCAAATATGGAAATAGATATTCCGGCTTATGAGATCAAAGGAAGGACCATGTCTATTGAAGAATGGGAGTTAATCATTCAAGCAGAAAATCCAGTGGATTTCGCCTCCTTAACTCACCATAGATGTGATTTAGTAAAGTTCTACAAGAAGCAGAAGTTGATGAGTTACTTTAGTCTTCTCAATGGTCCAACTTATGAAGTTCTGGTCAGACAATTCTGGGTAAGGGCTTCGATCTTTGACATTGATGCTGCTAGACAGGAAGAAGCTCAACTGATTCTGGTTGATCCTACTCTAAAGGGAAAACCAAAGAAGAAATGGGTCTACTCTCCTTCACCGGTACAGAGATCAGATCGAATGTCATGGGTATTCATGTAACCATAAATGAGCAGGTTATTGCTCAAGCCATGGGAAGGGATACCTCTGGCAAATACTTTGGAGAAGAAATTCCTAATCCAAGAACCAGCTCTTGGAAGGAAATTGTCAATGAGACCATCTATGGGTCTAAGGTTGCTCAACCTTACAGCACTTTGAGCATTGAGAAGAAGTTGCTGCTGAAGATTCAGAATGAGAACATCTTTCCCAAAGGTGGAGGAAGTGATCAACCATCACTTGGTCACAAGGTTTTTCTGCATCACACCATCACTCAAGAAACCACGATGAATGTTCCAAAGTACATGTTCAAATACATGATCAAGGAACTAAAGAAGAGTCAAATGGAGAACAGGAAGTTTGTTCCTTATGGAAGGTTGCTCTCTGTAATCTTTCAAGAAGGAGGAATTCTAAGTGCATTGAAGGATGTGGGCATCTATGATAACCAGAAGCTGGGAGCAGTAACTGGGAAGATAATCAATGCATCAACACTTGTGAAGATGAAGTTAATTCCAGCAAATGCTCACAAGAAACTAGATTCTGATATGCATGAATCTGATGCAATATCTGATCTAGTCACTCATCACATCCCCATCTGCAAGAAGGATCCCCTGGATGTGCAAAGGGCCTACATCTTGGACTTCTACAAAACCTACAAAAAGAAGATCAGCTTGAAAGATGTCCCTGAAGAGATGTATGGTGGTGATCTGCCTGTGGCCAAAGGCAGAAAGTCTAAGAAGAAGCAGATCACCAAGGAAGAATACCTTGCTGAAGATGCTATTGAGAAGGGTGCTCAGAAGCATCAGAAAACCAAGAAGGAAAAATCAACTCTATCCACTATTCAAGAGGAAGTGGAGAACCTTGATGAAGTCCCTATCATCAGAAAAAGGACAAGGAATGCTCAAGAAACTGCAGAACAGCTTGCTTCTGAACAACCTACTTCTGAACAAGCTGCATCTGAAGAGCCTCAGAGTCCTAAAAAGAAAAGAGAAGCTGCTCTTAAAACCATTAAAAGGAAGAGATCTTCAAGGAATCTGAAGACAGCTGAAGGACGAAGGGCAGAAATGTTGGAAGAACTGGAAGAAAACTGGGATGAAGACTCAAGCCCCAAGAAGGCAAAAAGGACTATAACTTCTGAGACTATAGTCATGCCCAGTTTTGAAGCTTCTGAAGAATTAAAGCAATATGCTAGGGAGTATTCTGCATCCAAGATAGCAGAAAGGAAAAGGATGAAGGAATTGTATGAGAAGGAAAGGGATGAGCGTCTCAAGGCTGCAGGGTATGTGCCTACTCCTGTCATTGCTGCTTTAGCTTCTGAGTTAGAGCAAGAAACAGTTCAGTATGGAGCAACTCTGCTTTCTCAAGCCTTGAAGAATAAGCAAGCTTCAGGAGCAACTTCATCAGAACCAGATTCAAAAGCTCCAGAAGCAGTTCATCCAGAAGCTCAATCTTCAGGTAATTCATCCAAACCTGACATCTATACTCAGATTCCTTCTCTACCCTCTTCACCCTCTTCATCATCAACAGAATCAGATGACCAACCCCTTAGCCAACATATAGACAAACTTCTAAAAACCAAACCTACCAAACTAACAGAATTTGGAACACTTGACTATGAGAGAACTCAAATAGAATTTTTCAAAAATAGGATTAAACTGTGTGAGAAATTCAATTTGCCTACTACTCATCCACTATATCCAGATATTCCAGAACCTGTTAGTGTACAACAACCTGAACCCAACCAAGAACCTAACCAAACTCCACAAAGAGCCTCTGAAGTAATTTCAGAAGCAACTACTTCAGAAATCCCCCAACAACAAGAATCCTCAACCATTCACAATTTAGAAAAACACTTAGGTGGTGAAATGCAACCTACACCTACAACCATCCCTGACTCTATCCTTGAATCTGAGTATATAGATGAACAGTTAATCAGGCTTAGTGATGAGATTCAGACACTGATTCTTCGCAGAACAGTTCCTGTACCTCCTATTCACTATCTTGATCAATGGATGGACCTGAAAAAGAGTTTTGATGACCTGCTGGATAAGCTAAGCTCTAAGTGTGTCTCATCTCACTCTGCCATGCTGTAAAAGATGTTGGATGATATGCATGAAGCAGCTAGAGTGAAAGAGCTGAATTACGTGCCTCTGCTGGACATCACTCCTTTTTATCCAGAAGAAGAGTACATCACAAGGGCTGCAAGAATTCATGCTGGGTATAAAAGAAGAATGAGGGAAAAGGATGAGCTACTCAAGAAGAAGGATGAGCAAATCAAGTATCTATTGGAACAGATGTACAAGCAAGCCCAACCTTAGTTGCACACCTATTCTTTTTGCTTGTTTTAATCTTTGTTCTAAGTACTTTAGTTGCACTGCATTTGTATCTCAACTTTTCTATATATATATATATATATATATATATATATATATATATTATCATTGTTTCTGGATCTTGTGCTTTTTCACCTTTAATATGTTTTACAAGCTTTAACTCTGATGATATTTACTGTTTTTAATGCTGCTTGCTCTGAAATACTATTTTTAAAGGTTATATGTTTATTCTTTTGTTTTGTTTTGCTCTGATACTCTTTCTTTTGTTTCTATTCTTTTTGTTGATGACAAAAGGGGGAGTAAATGTATAGTATTTTTAAGGCACTGAGCCCCACTATAACCACTTCTAAATTTTTTTAAATACTTCTGATTTGATTTTTATGAGTATTTTATTGAAATTTAATTAATAAGAATAGAACTCAGGAGCAGCTTACAAACCTCACCTTAAAGATCTATTAGACTTAGGGGGAGCTTACAAACCTCTATCCCAGTGGTCAACTTATTAATTAGATCAACAACAATTGAACATTTTAAATACTATTGTTTGTCATCATCAAAAAGGGGGAGATTGTTGGAACAAAATGTGTTTCACAACGAACCTTATTAAGTTTTGATGATAACAAGGTATTAAAAATTGTCAATTGGTTATTACTAATAATTGTTCAAGTGTACAGGACCAAAGGCTACTCAAGTTATTTCAATAGGTCTTGGAAGAACAATGGAAAGAAAAAGAAATTCTGAGCATCTGAAGAAAACTGCTCCTGAAGCTGAAGTGCTTCTGAAGTGATGACGTCATCAGAAGCAGAAGGTCATCAGAAGCAAAAGTTTTCATCAGAAGCAATATCTTCACCAGAAGCTACGTTTGATCCTTTAATCAAACTGAAGATTGAAAGTAGCTGATTCTCAATTCAGTCTTATCCAAGAAGAACGTAGAATTGAAAGGGAGGTATCAACGGATATATGGATAGCACTGAGCACTTGTCTCTCGTTAATAGAGTTGACAAAGTACAAGTGTACAACCACTACCTCCACTACTCTGTTTTCTGTCTACGCTACAAGACAAAACAACAGCCATGCCTGCAGAATTTGTACACTCAAGATGGGAATGAATTTGAAGCTTATTCTTCAAAGGACTACACCCAAATCAGGCAAAGGATCACTGGTGGATAATCAAAGGATTTCAAACGACTCTTTAGACGTGCTGATTATCTCAACGTCTCTTTCACGCCTCTATATAAAGGAGTGAAGACTTGAAGATTGTAGATAGAGATACATAAGTTCAAAAGCGCCAAAACTCTGTCAATTTGATTCTACAAAGCACACTGAATTTCTGCACTGATTTGATACATCTTAGAAATTCAAAGTCTAGAGTCTTTACAGTATTGTATTGTGAACACCACTGATTGTATATCAAGTGTTCAACTCAAACTCAATTCTCTGTATTTTTGTTTGATTAGAAGTCTCTTGCCTGCGTGCTTGAGCATTAGAAGTCTCTTGCTTAGTGCTTGAGCATTGGAAGACTCTTGCGTGTGTGCTTGAGCATTTTTGTGAAGTCTCATACTTAGAAAGTATTGAGCAGTTGTAATCTTTGTGATTATAGTGAAATCTCCTTGGAAGTGCAAGGGGGACTGGACTACTTCCGTGTTGTGGAAGGAACCAGGATAACTGCTTGTGTCTTTGTCTTTCTTTTCTCTGCTCTGTTCTTTTCCGCTGCAATCTGTCTCTGATCATTTCATCAGAAGCAATCAAACTGCTTCTGAAGGTTTATCAGAAGAAGTATTTTTTAAGAGAAAAAGAAAACACAATTCAACCCCCCCTTCTTGTGTTTTTCACCTTCAAAGTTCACGGGGATAATAAATAGATTCTTAAATACGGTTTAATTATAATTTGTTAAATAAGTTTAGTTTTTTTTTTTTTTTTTTTTTTTTTTTATAAAAAAATCTGAAATATTATTTAAATTTATAATTTGTTAACAGCTACTAACACACTTGGGTTGGCCTAGTGGTATTGGCCTGAGATTTGAGATTGTACTCCTCCTCAAGGTTTTAGGTTCGATTCACTCTGGTGTTAATTTGAGTGGGCTAATTTAAAATGCTGATGGTTCCGTTCTTGTTGGTCATGCGGGAGGCTGTTTCGGGACTCTCGGGGCTCTTTTCTTGGTGCTTTCTCTGTTGTAACATTGGTGTTGCTTCAGTTTTCCATTCTAAAGTTCTCACTATCATCTTAGCCATGGAATATGCGGCTTCTCATGGGTGGCGGAATATCTGGTTGGAAAGTGACTCAACTAGTGCATTGATGATTTTTAAAAACTCATATTTAGTTCCTATTCTTCTTCGAAATAGATGGTATAATGCTCGTAGCCTTGGAATTCAGATTATTTCTTCACATATTTTCCACGAAGGTATTTTTTGTGCGGACAAGTTAGCAAATATGGGTCATACTTTGTAGGGTTCTGTTTGGTTAGATACGTTACCGACGAAGTTGCATCTTGATTTCTTTCGTGATAGAGTAGGTCTGCCTAACTACAGGTTTCCTTAGGTCCATGTAGTCTGCTGGTTATTTCTTTGTTTTATTTTCTTTTGAGGGTTTTGACCTAATCCCCCCTCTTCTTGTACATATTTACCCCTTTTTTTAATAAATTTTTTAGAGTTTGGCGGCATAAGATGGAGGTTTCCCAAGGTTCCAACCTAATTGAGATGTCAGTGTTTCCTCTTGATGCATGTCCTCTCTCCTTGCTAGAAAAAAAACTAACACATTAACATTCTTTTAATTAAAAAACCGATGTTTATGTAGTATAAGTATCTCTATAGATTACACATCTTAATTATAATATTAAATTGTGTGTAGTGTAGCTATACCAATACTTATGTAATTGTGTCCATTAATTTTGAATATTTAAAATATTAATTTATTTTATTTTTGTGTATCCAATAAACTATCCACTTCGTGTTCATACTTTATTTTATCTGCAGATATCTTGCGTATAAATTTTTTGTGATCTCTAATTACTTTCTTTTTACTAAGTCATCCCTAATTACTGTTACTATTACTTTATTTTTCAACATTTGTCGATTATTATTAATATATTTATTTGATCTTTTTTTATTTATATAGTTTTTATTCTTTTATCAACTAATTGCTAGTATTGTCATTTAAAAAAAAACCTTTATTTTTAGGACAAACCTTAGGTCCATTTCCTTACATGTTTTCCATATGGTTCTTCACATAAAATTCATTTTTGTGGTTATAAAAAGTTTGAGAAAATTGTGAATTTGAGAAATTATAGGTAGTTATGGATATTTTATGTGAAGAATCACACGAAAAACATTTGTGGAAATTCACTTAAGTTTTATCCCTGTTTTAATTCTAGGAAAAAACTTAGGTGTATTTTCCTATGTGCTTTTTTTTTATAGTTTCTAACTAAACTACTCATGATTTTCATAAATCCACAATATTCTCAAAGTTTATTATAGTCACAAAAAATGTATTTTAAAGTAAGGATCATACGATAAACACAAGGAAATTCACATAAGTTTTGCCCTTAATTTTAACTATTTATTTGTTTATGACTTTTGTCCTTCACTAAATTTCATTTCATGTTATATTTAATTTAGCATAGCTTTTTCCTAAAATTTGATAGACAATTCATTCATTTTTTAAATAATAAATTGATAGAAAAAGTTTTATATAATTATTTGACTTATTTATTTTAATCAATTTTATATATTTATAAGAAAATAGTTTTGTTTTTTTCCTGTGAACAAAACGAAATAACTTTGTTTGCCTTGCTCATTATTTTCATTCTAAACATACTCTTGATAATTTTTTGAACTTTGATTGTTAGGATTTATTTATCTAATATTTTTTGTTGATATTATAGTTTATTTGATAATTTACATGTTATATCACCACACGATAAATAACGGGTTATAATATTAGGAATATTTTGTATTTTATTACTTCTGAGTTGTATTGATTTTCATTAAATATTATGTATATAACACAAACACTGATATTGTTGATAATTTTTTCAACTTAGGATTTATTTATTTTATCTTGTATGCAGATATTTATAGGTCTTTCGGGGTGCCAATTTAGTTGAAATGTTGATGATACCTCTTGATATCTGTCTACGCTCCTTGCTTATCAAAAAAATAAACAGACTTTTAGAAAATATTACACAACGTATAACACAAATATTAATATATGTAACTCGGATAAAGTTGGTAAAATACACAATTTGATGTGGTGTTGTTACTATATATTATTAATAATTTTGATTAACCAAGTGTTGCTCTAGTATGTAAAAAACATTTAAATTGAACTTGAAATAAAATATCGTCAAAACAAAAAACAAAACATGAGAACAATCTATCAACAATGGAATGAGAATTTTTCAGTAAATAAAAAAAAATAACAATATTGGAGTGTAATAATTGTTCATATAACAAAAATGGTGACATCAAACTCTTACAATAATTTTGTCACTGTCATCTAATGATAAAATTTACATCTTTTTTATAATTCAGTAAATTGAATACTCAAACCGTATCTTTATATTTAGACGATATTACCTAGAAAGATGAATTAGCATAAAAACGATTTAAACCATATGAACATAATTGTGAAATTATCATCAAGCAACTTATCAAAATCAGTTTTATGTCTATGTTTATTCAAAAAATATGAATATAATGAAACATCACTTACCTCGGCGATCGTTCAAACAACAAGCATGTGAAAACTCTTATAGTGATCACTTGTGTAGAAGTTTTCATTAGTTATGAAGTCTTGTTCTTCGATGAATTGCTTCCTTATGAGGTTGTTTAGATCCTCCTTAAGATAATAAAATTCTTGTTTGTCATCCATTGCTAATAGAGATGTTGTAGAGTTTTCTTTTGAGGATATAGAACTTCTCGTTTATTTCTAAAGAAAGTGAGAAGGAACTATGAATGATGTTTGAGCGAGAGTGTTGAGCTTCTCTTTAGGTGGTTATTTTATTATTGCGATTTCTCTCTCTAGATAGTTAGTTATAACCAGAGGGAAATCCCGAATGTTTGTTTTTTGTTCGAACATTATAATTGAAACGAATAAATAAACATTGATGAAAAAAAGAATAAATAAATATCGACAAATATCTATTTTTTTTAGATTAAAATAAAATTGTCTTCTTTAAATTTAAATGTTAGTTATTTTTTTCATCTCTTATTTCACTCATTTACTGAATTGGTCCCCATTAAAATCACTTAGTTTTAATTCTTCCATCAAATTTTTTAAATTTAAAAATGGTGAAACTTAAGATAAAACTAAAGTGTTTAATGACTTTTCTTATAATATCATCAGTGTTGATCACTTCACATCAGCATGTCGTATGTTTTATCATTTCAAATATATCAAATCATCATTTTTTAAGTATAAAAATGTGATGGAGGGACTAACACTAGGTGTTTTTAAAATGGAGAGATCAACTCTGTGAATGATTGAAAATATGTGGACTAAATTGTAATATATATATATATATATATATATATATATATATATATATATATATATATATATATATATATATATATATATATATATATATATGGAACTCCTGATTTGTCTTCTATGCAAACCCTGTAAGGCTTTGTATGTGAGTTTGGATGAGAGGACTTTGGGAAAAAGTATGGAGAAAAGTGAAACAAATAGAGAACTTCTTTGAGAGGGAAGAACTTTGGAGTTTATTTTTCTTTTAATTACAAAATCCTCATAATTTGGAGGAACTAAAAAATTGTAAACAACTTTATTGTAGAATAGTTTTGGAGGGCGAACGAGACACTGCCAATGACCGAATATCAATGATGCTTTGCAAAGAATGAGAGCGAAGGCAATGCCACTATCTATGTATGAGCGTTTCCAATGTAATTAAGTTCTTTTAATAAGGGTTTCGAAATTTAGTTTCTTAAATCATAAGTAGACACCACATGACTGATGTTTTACTAAGTTAATTTCAATAAAAATTAAGGGGAGATTCAATGATTCCCTAATCGTAGTTAAACCTCTGAATCAAAAACCAAATCTTGCATTGGTCAAAGCAATTAAACTCTGCAACTCTTTCTTAATCTCTTTTAATCTCAAAAACCCAATTTATCACTTGGACCTATTTAGATTGACTTATCTAAATTTACCTACTAACATAAGCTCTTGCGAGACTGTTCGAGACAGTTTATGAAAATAGTCTATGACATGTCATAAACTGTTTTCACCTTATTTTCATAAGCTCTTCAGGATAGCTTATATAAAAGTAGTTTTGACATTATTTTTCATTTTGTTATGAAAATAACATACATAATCACTTACATGCTAAGCGCTTATGCTAAAACTGCTTAATTAAGCTAGTTATCAAAACAGACTCTTTGTAAGTAGCTAAGACTAAAACAAATCTTACCAAATACTCGCATTCATATTCACAATAACAGTATGCAAGCGTTATCATGCAAAACCCCCTTCCCGAAAAAATTCACAACTAATTTTATTGCATTCTTTATTCAACTAAGCATCAGTGGTTTTATTATTTAGATGTTAGCATTCTTTATTCAACCTAGCATGCTTTCACAACTAAGCCCTATTATTTAGATAAAGGGCTTGTACAAACATTGTCTCTATTGATAAATGTGGTTTTATTGTATTCTTTATTCAACTTATTTTATTATATTTCATATAAAAAATTAATGCATGAATTCAATGTTATAAATTGAGTGATTTTTCAAGAGTTGTTGGATTGAAGTGAATGAGTGCTAGATATTAAAATTAAAAATAAAGTGAATATAAGATATATACACAAAGGGACTACTTAAACTACCTCTTAACAAAAGCACTATTGAAGATGCTCTTACTATCAAATTAGTGGTCGACATATTCCTTCATGGACATGTATGGATAAAATTTGATAGAGTCAAGTCAACATATTCCGTAGTGTTAGGGACATTTGTTTAGTTTGACCAAAAAATAAGCCAAATAACTTCAGTGGTCTTAAGTTATTTGATTATGATAAGTTTGATTTTAAGTTTTTTAATCACTTATGTCCTTACTTAATTGTAACAAGTTATTCCCTCCGTTCC
This sequence comes from Medicago truncatula, assembly GCF_003473485.1. Classification (NCBI taxonomy): domain Eukaryota; kingdom Viridiplantae; phylum Streptophyta; class Magnoliopsida; order Fabales; family Fabaceae; genus Medicago; species Medicago truncatula. The sequence goes on from NC_053042.1 coordinate 19,629,826, forward strand.
TTTTTAAGTGTCACTTTTGGAGAAAAATTTTGTTCCTATTTACCTGTCACTTTCAAAGTTCAATGCAACATTAAATATTATTTTACCAATATTATCCTTAGTTATATTTTATCGTGTAGTGTAAGAAGTTAACGAATGTTGCATAATGATCGGTATAAAAAAACTAGTTACAAATATTTTAGAGATGAAAACAAATTAAATTGATTCAGGGGTCAATTGGTTTTTATCAAAGGTTTAAGATAGACTTTTGTGAAGCCATTAAATGTCGAACCGTGTTTGCAACCAATGCAATTTGTTGTAACTGGATAAAATTTAAGATTTGTGGCGTCTCATCTCTTCTATGTCCAAGACCGCCAGATGAAGTGATTGTTTTGTTGGATGCTAGGATAGAAAAATTGGCTTGATGCCCCTAAGCTTTGTAGTTGTTATATGGTTTTAGTGTAGTTGATTTATTTGGTTTATCTTTTAATTTTATGTCCTTCTCAGGAATGGGAAATGCCCTTACACTACACGATAAATTTGTGTAATGGCTCTTTCGATATATGAATGAAGTTCTCTTTTTTTCGGTCAAAAAAAATTGATTCAGGGGTGTTTGTTTCAAGCTCACTAGATTTATTCGTAGGGATAATTTTTTCTAGGAATATAAAGATGAAAGTTTTATTTTATAAAAATGATGTTTGGTTAATAATATAATATCCCGGGAACTTCTATAATATGGAGGTTAATAGGTAGTTACACTTAAAATTATTTTCATATTCATGGGAACTTTATTCCCACAGTTTTCTTTGGGAATGTTATTTCATTATCAGGAACATTTTATATCTAGAAATAAAATTTAATAAACTTGCAACAAACATAGGAATGCATATTTCCATCATTCTATTTCCAGGAATTTACAAATATAACTTGAAACAAACACACCCTTGCAGCGTCTAAAAAAAGAAATTCAATCATTTTCGCGGAATTCAAAACATATTTAATCCTAAAACAAATTATAATTAAAAGAAAAATTCAATCATTTTCGCGGAATTCAAAACATATTTAATCCTAAAACAAATTATAATTAATAACTTGAGTTGAGTATATTACATTTAACCAGAAATAAATTTAAGGTATAAATGAACAACATGTAAAATAAAAAACAACATCATGTTAGCAGAGTTGGCAGCATGATTATCTCAAGGAAAAGAATTGTGTTTGATTCATTGAGCCACCGATTTGAGATGCAGTCTAGCTCTAGTAAGAAATGAAATTTCAGATGAATTCTTGTTGACTCGAGGATTAGTTTCATTGCGGATCCAAAGGGCCAAAACCATGGGCATACCTTGGTGTATCTATTGTGGTCAAAGATTAATTACGGGGATGAGAAAAAAACAAAAAAGTCTTGAGTTTTGGGTTTGAGTGTGCAACAATGTTAAAACTCTTGTGGTGAGTTAGTTGCCAATCAGCAGCATTAAAACTCTTTGCATTAAAACTTTTAAGGAGAGCTTGCTGATAATTTAAATTTCACTGGACTCGAAAGATTAGTCTCCATAATTTTTCTTTAAAAGAAAGAATCTTCACAGTTGTATGTGGAGGTTACTAGGTTGTTAGTGTGTTATAATTTTAAACAAATAGATTATGTTTATGTTTGACCACTACACGGTGTTTATGTGTTTTTTTTTTCTTCTTAACAAGTACATAGTGTTTATGGTGTTTTGTAATAGATGGCATCAAAACTCTACCTTGGTTTTGGTTTGTAGCGAGATTTAGAATTAAGCAAAGTGTTAATTTATCTGTTTGGTGTTCTAATACTTTGACTTGTCTTCAAAGTGGTTATCATTACTTTGTAATGGGATTGAGTACCCTTTATACTTCCATTAATTCATTTGCTTATAAAAAAACAAAATTAATTTACTAAAAAGAAAGATCATTAGGCTTTTTGATAATTTTTTATTGAAGAGCATGTACCCTCTTACCTGCTATTGATGATGCGATCTACAAGACTGATGCAATTTGGCTTCAAAAGAAGAAACTAAATGACCTGCAAATCTTTATTATATATATTTGCGCTATTTTTTTTTTAAAGTACACATGATAAACTTATATTCTCCATCCCATTTAATGTTTTCTTATCATTCAATAAAAATGGATTATGACACATTTATTTTATATCAACCAATAAAAAGAGGATCATGACTCATTTGTTTTTCATGAGCCAATCAAAATGGATCACGATATGATTTTTTTTTCTATATATAGACAATTTGTTTTTCATTATTTTCATCTATCTCTTCCTCCCACTAAAACTCATTGATTTCAACCCCGTCCTCATTTCTTTTATTTTTTTATTTCTTTTTTTTTTTTAATGTTTTGTTGTTTGTTTAACATTTCTTATTCTTAGGTTATTTTTTATTGTGATTTCTTATGTTGTTGTTTTCTTATTCATATTCTCTATTAAATTTTCTTTTCGTGATTATATTTTCTTTGTTTTTTACTAGATCTTTAGTTTGAATATGGAAGTCAATTAAGAGAAAAGAAGAAATGCATCACGTATCAATTAGAATATATATGAAGGATTTCTATTACCAAGTTTAAATCTAACCAATTTCATCCCCCCTTTTCTTTTATTTTAATCTCTCAATTTCAACTTTTTCTATCTATTTATTATTCTTTGGTTAACATTTCTTATGTTGCTGTTTTACTTTTAATATTTTGATCTTTTATATTTTCTTTTGTCAATTATATTCTATTTTTCTTTTCTTTTTTTAACTTTATAATCAGTCGATAGACAAGAAAAAAAAAATTCACATTTTCACAAAATTGGTTGAATGGATGACTTTGAAGTGGAAATGATAAAAAAATACATGATATATTTTCTATTATATTTTATAAATCATTCATGTCGTGAATCATTCTTCTTCTACTCATATATGTTTAATGTTTTTTCAAAGTTGCTTAATTTGTGGGTATGAAATGGTGAACATACTTTCTAAAGTTTCAAATTCAATCCCGTCATTTAAATAATTCTTATTCTACTCCGTACATTTAACAAAAATGATCATATTTTTTAAAAGGAAAAATATGATCAATTTAATTATTTGAAATCATACATAAAATTAAAATAGAAAGTGATGAAAAATAACAAAATTAATATTCAAATTCAAACAACCGTTTTCAATGTAAAAAAACACCATTTTTCTATCAATATTTCAATTTATCTATCAATTATTATACACGATTAAGGGTTTTTCTACAATTATATTAATGGCTAATGACTTTTCTAATCTTTAAAATTTCATTTATTTTAAAAAGCACACTTCAGTTATCAAATTATTATAGTAATTAATTTGCAATTATACTGTTATTATGATTTGTCATTTTTTTTACATAATCCTCTAATTAATTTCCATTTCTCTTAATACAGTTTTTTTTTTATTTCTAATATTATTATGTAAATTTGTTAGTTCGCGCATTGTTAGGTTTTGGTTTGTCTGTGATGTTAAAAAGTGACAAACCATCATTTTGATTAGGCATGGTGTTGATGGATATATACAAATATTTTTAAGAAGATGAATATATCAAGTCCATGAGTAACTTTTTGTAGAAACTCTACATTTTAACCTTTAACTTTGAATATCAATTAATGACTATAGATTACTTCATTCGTCCTTAAATGTTATATGACATAATTAATGTAAGATATTTTCGCCATATATAGACAATTAGTTTTTCATCATATTCATCTTCCTCTTCATCCCAACTAAATAAATAATAATAATTGTATTGTTATTAAAAAAAATTAAAACAAGAAAATGTGTTTCCTTTTTAAGGAAACTGTGTGAGTTCGATGAAGAAATAAATCATATTTATAGGATGTTCTTCTAATTATGTTTGAAACATATGAAATGCTAAAAAAAAAACTAATAAGTATAAGTAGTATTAACAAAATTAAATCTAAGGAATGATAGATAAATTCAATATATTATACTAATGAAAAGTAAATAAAGATTAATTTTTGTAAATAAATAAATAAATAAAGACTAAATTATATGTATGCGGTTTAGTTTGATTTTAAAAAATTAATTCAAAATGTGATCCGATACGAGTGGTTTACGCAAAGAGAGATGTTAAACTTTACGAATGTGTTCCACACGAAATTTCAATAAAAATGACCAATCATAGGTACAATGATAAATAAACTTTAAATGATGGACAAAAATGCAGTCTTGATTTAATAGTAGTGCAATTTTTCAGTTTCGTGTACACTATATTCGTAATATATATCATGTCCGTTATGCAAAATAAAGTTCAAACATGTGCATTAGGTTTGATTTTAAAAAAGGTTTTGTTTAAATTTAAATTTTCTATAGTAGTCGTTGAAAAGCCTCAAATTTTTATTCAAAATAAAAGTTTCACTTTTGACATATTCTAAAAGAAAAATGATTATTCAAAAACATGGGAAAATCATATGATTATCGAAATAGGTATAAATATTTTGAAAGAGAATTGAATGATGACCAGAAGTAAATTTGAGCAATGATCCAATGAATTTTACTAATTTTATATAAAGTTTGTCTCGATTTTTATTTTTTTTAGGTACAAAAAAGCTATTTAATACATATATGCCTAATTCTATACAGAAAAATGTACACGGGGTAACTATTTAATGATCATTTGATCATAATGATTCTCGAGATTTGACATTTAATGCCGTTATTAAAATACAAAAATCACAATGAATTTTTTCGGTAAAAAATTGTATGGTGAGGGAATATCGGTTCTGTACAAGGTGGGGAATATCTTAGATATGGAAGAGCACTCACAAATATATTTATATCTACTTATCTTCAGGAATACTAACAAGGCTCAAAATCTATAACCTATAAATCCAAAGTTTGTCCTTTTACTGCTAGACTAAACTCGAGTTTGAAAATAGAAAAAAATAATTATAAAATGGGTTTTTATTTTAAATTAATCATGACAAATAATTTTTTTTTTTTAAATCTTACTAGCCTACCAAAATTGGCATCCGGTACAAGAAATTACATATTCCTTATACCCGAATCATCTTTCACCTTGATCTTTTTACTAAAAGAAGTTTTTGATTTAATTGTTCTTGCTAATAATTGTCTACTAAAAGAAGTTATTGATTTAATTGCTCTTGCTAATCATTGTCATCAGGGAGAAAAAAATGACATATTCCTTATACCTGAATCATCTCTTATCTTGATTTTGTTTTACTGAAAGAAGCTATTGATTTAATTGTTCTTGCTAATTGCAATTGTTTGATCAAACACATTTTCTAGAAGTTGATGTTAATTTTATGGATTTGATGAATGAGTTAAAAAAATCATGGATAATTAATGAGTGATGAAAATATGTTAGAGATAAAAGAGTGATGATTTTGTGCAATATATGGAAGACCTTAGAGATAAAAGAGCTCTCACAAATATACTTACATTTACATATCTTCAAGGATACCAGCAGAGCTCGAAACTCAGAATATTTAAATCAAAGTTTGTTCTTTTACTACTATACTAAATCCTTAGAGTTGAAAAATTGCAATGAACAAAAAATAGATTTTTATTTCAAATTAATCATGACATATGAAATATTCCTTATACCTGAAACATCTTTCATCTTGAATTTTTACTTGAAGAAATTAATAGTTTAATTATGCTTGATTTGCAAGAGTTGTTGGTAACTTTCTGGATTTTTTTAAACAATTGAAAAAATGACACTACATATTGACCCAAAACCTTAAGTCATCAGATATATCAGTCATCTCATTTATATTTTGTTCAACATATACTTTTGCATTCAGGTTAGAACTTTAACTCACACTGACATATTAACATATCTCCCTTAAGTGTGATACTCTTTGCAACTATAATATAGATACATAGCCAAATAAAACCAGAAGGATGCACAACATGCTAAAAACTATGGGATTGTGGTGGTTTCATACAAGGAGTTTTTTCCCCTTTCTTTCATGAGAAAGTAAGGATTAAGCGATATGGGAGAGAGAGGGCACAACCACTAGCAAGCGTCGTCGGTTCTCAAGTTCTATGTTTTAGAAAGTGCAATTGATAGTTGTTTTGCTTTCAATTGTCTCATTCATACAATAAATTTTAAATTTTGATTGCTGCACCGCTAGAAGAATTCAATTCCATCACTCAACGTGTTTCAATCATTCAAGATTGAATCTTTTCAAGTCAACAAGTGTGAGATTCATTCACGTGAATTCACTTTTGAGTTACGTGAATCATTTGGATTCAATTGGATTTCTGCCGATCGCACAACTGTTTTCGTGGGTAATGTAACTAAATCTTCAATGCCTACTACTTCCCCTTTGCACGTGGAACATGTTGATATGGAGGAGGTGCCCTTTGTTGATCCAGGCGACAAAGACACACAATCTACCCAGGATGTCGCTGACGGTACCACTACTGATGTCGATAATGTTGATAGGGAATCACCAACTGTTGACGATACAGACTCTGTTGTCGACATTATTAATAGGGAGGTCTCGCAAACTGCTCAATTTGTTGACAACGACGGTGCAGATCTGGAGGATACAAACAGCAACCGGATTGTCCGCGAGGAAGGAATGACACATACTAATCCTCGAATTCAACATGATCTTGATCTTTGGCAGAAAATTAAGGATTATGATAAACGTTCTTCAGAGACTCCATTCGTGCCCGTGTTATCCAAAAAGCAGAAGCAAATGTTAAAGAAACACCAGGTCGACGGTAAACCACCTTACAAGACCCGCTCCACGGGGCCGATTGGATAGGAATTTGGTTTACTCTTGTATTGGAAGCCTTCATGATATTTTACATGACAATAATTCCACCTTCACATGGATCGTCAGTTGCATATGGATTTCTTCGTGATAGAGTTGGTTTGCATAATTACATATTTTCTCAGTCTGTAGTAGTTTATTTCAACATTTTATGTTTGCTTTTTCTTCTGAGGGTTTTGGCCTAGTTCCCCCTCTTCTTGTATATATTTTTCCTTTTTTTAATAAAATTTTAGAGTTTGACGGCATAGGACGGTGGTTTCCCGGATGCCAACCTAGTTGGTATGTCGATGTTTCCTCCCGATGTTTGTCCTTACTCCTTGCTTAGTAAAAAAAAGTAAGGATTAAGCGAATGACATCAAAGAATGAAGAAAACAATTCGTCGTAATGACAAGACTTCCACATGAGCCTAAATTGAGTTGGATAATCATATTATACTAAGAGAAACTGCACAAGTAAGATTAACATCACACCTTCATCAAAATTCTAAAGGCATTAGATACAAGGGCAACCACACTATATGTTTTCCACTTTCTAATATTGCATGCAATCCGGAACTTTAACTAATATAACACATATTAACATCTCTTCCTTTACGTGTTAGACTCTTCGCATCGGTGATTTTGTAACATAGCCAAATAAAATCAGATGAAGTCATTTGATGGTAAAAAAAAGGTTGGTTGATGGTGATTTAATGCATGGGGGTTTACGTTCTTTTATTTCATGAGAAGTTAGAAAATAAATTAGAAAAGGAAAGAAGATAAAAATATAATTTGAACATGAGAGAAATAATAAGAGAAAAATATGTATTGTGTGTTTTATCGGTGATAGTATATAATAGTTTTATCGGTAATTATATGGTTTTGTTGAAGAAGTTGAATATTTTTGGGTTAGTATTACCAAAGAGTATGACTTCATTAAAAAAACATCACATCATTTTAAAATGTCTAATAAACATGTATTTTGTAAACTCATCATAACTCATCTGGATTTTCCATTGTCATATCCCCCAAAGACTAGAAGTGAAGGAATTTAAAATAATGGAGGTTGAATACAAAAATACAATGAAAGCTAATGACATCCGACAACAAAGTTTTACAGAAAAAAGGTTAATTAAATAAATATTCCATATAAATAAGATTTTTGTTTTGTTTTTAGTCCATAGAAATAAGTCACATTTTTAATCGTTGTAACATTTTCCTTTGAACATTTTATGGCCCAAATTGTTGACGGAAAATTTTACAGTGACTAAAAATGCTGACAGAATAATTTTACAAGGGCCAAGATGTGCGATTTATTTTTGTAGCAATTAAAAATGAAATTCTTCAATTTTTTTTTTGGTACAAAGAAATTCTTGATATTTATAGAGACCTTTTAGCTAATTAACTCTTCAAAAAATAGCAAATAACATGCAAAAACCGACAAAATAGTTCATCATAATGTTGAGTCTACAAAGGAAGCCTGGAATTGGTCGAAATATCACATTATGATAATAACAATCACACAAGTGAGACTAACACCACATCTACGCTTAAAATGTCTAATAGAGTAGTGCTAGCACTACTCTCTTTTGAACACTCTCTCTAATACTCACTTTCTTATTGGTTTAAATCATTGCAGATCTACACTTTGAAAATAGAACTCGCATAAAGTGGTGGGACATACATTGATTTCATCCAATAAAATAGTGAGTGCTAAAGAGAGTGTGCAAAAGTGAATGTTGCTAGCATTCAACATTTAATTTGTTAACTCAGTATTACGCGTCTACAATTTTATAATCTATAAAATAATAAAGATTGACTAAAAAAATAGATAAATTTTTTAAACAACGGGCATCTAAAACAAATAAAATAGTTTATCATAATGTTGTGACTTTCAGGGGAACATAAACTGAGTTGAACAATCACATTACATTAATAGAAACCATAAAAGTGAGATGAACACCACATGTTCACTTAAAACCTTAAAGCATTATGTATGAGTCATCTCACTTATATTATTCTTACCACGTACTCACTCATATATGACAAATTAACTTCTCTCTTAAATGTGAGACTCTGTACATCTGCAATCTGGTAACATAACCAAATAAAGTTATACTTAGTCACAATATTGTAACAAAAAAAAAATAGACTTGCGGTGATTTTATGAAGAGATGTTTCTATTCCTCTCATTCATGTGAATAAAGAAACTAAACCAGAAAAAGAAATAAGATGAAAAGGAAATTTTAACTTGAGAGAAATGGTTAGGAAAAAAAAATAAGGAGTGTGTGCTTTGACCGTGAGAGTATATGGAATATTGTTCGTTGCTGGTAATTTTATGGGTTTCTTGAAGAATCTGGAGTAATTAATATACCAAAAATTAGACTCAAATTTAAAATTTTAAATAAGCATGTATTTTGTCAACTTAGCAAAACACATATGCATTTTTACATTGTGAAGTTCTACCAAAGACCAAAAGTGAAGGAATTTGAAACAAGTGAGGTTGAATAAAAAAAATAACATGAAAATGAACGATCTCCAATAACTAAAATTTAACATACAAAAATTAAATAAATGAGACCCACAAGCTAACAAATAATTCATCATAACTTTGGGACTTCCAAGGGATCCTATCTTGAGCTTTATCACCACATTAGACCAAGAGAAAATACACAAGTGAAATTGATATCCTTCCATCTCACTTATATGTTGTTCAAAATTTATCATTCCATCCAATATAAATTTTTAACTCATACTTGACACATTAACACCTCTTATTCAAATTTGCAACTCTCCTGTTCATAATTACGTGATATAGTCAAATAAGATCAAAGGAAGATACAATATGTTTAAAAAAGTTTGTTGGTGATGGTTTCATTACAAGTGGTTTATGTTCCTTTCGTACATGGGAAAGGGGGAAAAATAGAAGGAAAAACAAAGATACCAAAAAGAAATTTGAATATGAGAGAAGCTAAAGGAAAAAAAAAAGTATTGTGTGTTTTGTTTGTGAAAGTATAAGAAAGATTGTGAGTTGTTGATAAATCTATGAGTTTGTTGAAGGAGTTGAAGATTTTTGGATAATCATTTTACCAAAAAAATTAGATTCAATTAAAAAACACCACGTAATTTTAAATATGTAATAAACATGTATTTATCAACCCAACATAACACATCTTCAATTTTCTATTATCATTTCCCACCATTAACCAAAAGAATATATTTTTTTTAACTGATGAGCCTATCACGACCTCATCCAAAATATATTGAAATCAAAAGTGAGGTACAAAAAGGAGGGGGGACCAAACCAAGCCCTCAATGTAAACTTAGAGAACCTATAATATGGGAGACCAAGTCTATTATTGACAAGGTCTGCTCTAATATTAACAGGGGGTGAAGACCACCAAGTGAAATCATCAACGGTTAACCCTATGCTGGCTAGCTTATCAGCACAATGATTTCCTTCGCTATACATGTGTGTGATCATACAGGTCAAACCAGTCATCAAATGCAAACAGTTTAGCAATCTATTCTTTATCTGCCAAGGAACTATATTAGGTGGCTTGACTGCCAAGTTAGCCAATTTTGAATCACTTTCAATCCAGAGATGAGTCCATCTTTTCTTAATAGTACATTCCACAACAAAAATCACTCCCATGAGCTCAGCATAAAAAGCATTTTCAATCCCTCAATTAACTGCAAAACAGCCAAGGCTTTGTCCATTTCGGTTTCTGAAAATACCTGCACAAACTGCTTGACCGGTGGTGCCAAGAGCTGCTCCATCAGTGTTGCACTTGATCCAGTGCAATATTGGGGGGGGTCCATATGACTTCAGTGATCTTAGGTGCATTAGGATAATGTGTATTCACTTTGAAAGCCTTTAACACAATGAAATCTCTAATTGCAGAACCAGTAGCTAATTTGGTAAGGTTGTAACACCCCGTTTTCCTCAATATAAAATTTTCTTAAAACATTTATCAGAGTAAGTATCACAAACAACGGGATATCACATATAACGTAATCCAAAACAGTTAAATAATAATTTAACCAAATAACTTCAACATTTCGGCGGAAATTATATCATAATTCATATAACGTTTTGGCACGCAGGCCCGTCAAAATATTTCAAATCATAATCCATAATATTATAAAAATAACATATTAGTCACGTAAGAGAATGAAGCATGCATAACATAAAACCCCATCCCGTTACATATCAGAGCGACCTAGACGACACAGTGAGGCAAGACCACTCACAACAGCAAACTACACACTAAGCACGATCACCTGCAAGTTACCCATACGAAGGGCAACATTTTCAAGCAGAAGGGGTGAGATTTCGTAACAAAATAATATTAATCAATGTAATTCGAATCATAAATTAACATTAACATCATATTCAATCTTAAACAACTTTGCATATTTGATAAAGAATTATCACGTAATCACATATTCAATCATCATCAACATCTTAGACACGACAATGCGACAATGCTCTTAGACTCCTTATATGCATGTGGTACCAATCGTCATCATAAGTATTAATATACTTTAAACGTGCGGAGGACAAAGCTCCTAATAAATCGTGCGGAGGACAAAGCTCCTAATAACCGTGGTGAGGACTAAGCTCAATGAATGCTAATGCATGGACTCTTATCAACAAATCACCGTAATCATCATATCAATATGCATCCAATAATTTGGAGCTAAACGTCATCTTATTCATTATGTATAGACATTATGCACTTAGTTAAATAACAGCAGCAGCATAGTCAAGTCACACAACAACATGATGATATCATTATATCAATTGCAATTCAATAGCATCATAATATTTCATTCATACCTTACATAATGTATAATACATTAATTCATGCTCAATTAATATCAACATATCTTAAACGGCTTTACAGACTGCATTAAACATCATTATTAGGTCTCATTACCAATTAGGGGTTCACTTTTGATCAAAACGTGCGACACAGATCGCACAAACACTCAAGGCACTCCAATCTGGAAGTGCTCGCGAGGCGAGAGTTCCTACTCGCCATGGCGAGTACCAGTCAATTTCCAAACTAATGTTGTTATGGGTTCAATCTTGTCCTACATTCATTCCTAATCATTACTAGGTATGTTTAGGCACTCAAAGTCACTCAAGGTCCAACTAAAAAGTTGAAATTGCAAAATCTTACATGCTCTCTGCCTTAGCTCGCTATGGCGAGTAAGGTCGCTCGCTGTGGCGAGCTGCCTTATGTAACTCGCGAGGCGAGGGAAAAGGGTTCGTGAGGCGAGCGATGAATGTTCATCACTCGCGAGGCGAGACTCATAGCTCCCCGTGGCGAGCGATGAATGTCGCTACGGCCAGACTTGCTATTTTCATAAAAATTCAACGATTCACATGGTTCTAAGCCTAATTTTGATTACAAAGTTTGTCCTAAACATTATCTAAGGTCTAGGGGCACTTTCTACATCAATTTAACCAATTCCTACCGTTCGATCATCAATTCTAGGGATTTGACCTAGTTTTCGTTTTCTCCAATTCAATCCTAATTCTTGCTAAGTAATCATCAGAATTACAATCAATTAACATTACTAAGTTATTAGTCTCACCCTTACCTGGTTATGAAGAAATCACAACCCTCTCTTTGATCTTCTCCCTTCTAAGTTTTTTCTCCCTTTTTCCAAAAGTTTTCACGTACAATAGTTTTTCTAACAATTAGGTCTTCCCCTATTTATATCTCTTCCTAATAACTTATCTTATCTCACTTTCTCCCCCAAAACTCTCTAAAATCTCAAAACAACCCTTAGCTAAATATTTTATATTATTTTCAAATCTTTATTTTATTTAACGATAAAATAAGTCTCATATCCTTATGAAAGCCTTCAAAACTCATAACTTATCACAATATCAACCAAACCATCAAGATAGTCGTAAATCATTCAAATCATCTAAATCATCGTAAATCATCAAAACATACCAAAATCATGCATATATTATATAAATATAATATAATCGCCTAAACTCGATTAAATAAGCAATTAACGAAAGTGGGCGTTACAACTCTCCCCCACTTAAAAGATTTTCGTCCTCGAAAATTTACCTCAAGCAAACAACTCTGGATAAGACTCCAGCATCTTACTCTCAAGCTCCCACGTTAAGCTTTCACCAGTCGCTCCCGTCCAAACGACTCTCACGAGAGGTATCTCCTTGCCTCTCAACGTCTTCACTTTACGATCATCAATCCTCACCGGTAAAGTCTCTACCGTAAGGTTGTCTCTAACTTGCACATCGTCACTCTAGATCACATGAGATGGATCCGGAACATACTTCCGAAGTTGCGACACATGGAAAACATTGTGCAAATTCGAAAGATGCGGTAGTAATCCAACTCGATACGCCACCGTTCCAACTCTTTCCGATATCTGATATGGACCAATAAACTTCGGGGTCAACTTCTTTGACTTCAACGCACGTCCTACACCAGTCATAGGAGTGACTCTCAAAAACACGTGGTCTCCTTCCTGAAACTCAAGATCTTTTCTCCGCTTATCATGATAACTCTTTTGTCGACTCTGCGACGCTTTCATTTTCTCTTGAATCATCTTAACTTTCTCAGTAGTTTGCTGAACAATCTCTGGTCCTAAGACCACTCTTTCACCTGACTCGAACCAGCACAACGGAGTTCTGCATCTCCGACCATACAAAGACTCAAAAGGTGCCATTCCAATACTAGAATGATAACTATTATTGTATGTGAACTCGATCAACGGAAGATGACTATCCCAAGTTCCTCCTTGCTCAAGAACACAAACTCTCAACAAATCCTCTAGCGACTGAATTGTCCTCTCCGACTGACCATCTGTCTGTGGATGATACGCCGAACTCAATCTCAACTTCGAACCCAAAGCCTCTTGCAAACTTTTCCAAAATCTAGAAGTAAATATTGGATCTCTATCTGATACAATGCTCGAAGGAACACCATGCAACTTCACAATCTCCTTGATATAAATCTCTGCTAACTGGGCAACAGGAAAACTAATATTAATTGGTAGAAAATGAACTGACTTCGTCAATCTATCAACGATTACCCAAATTGCGTCGTTCCCTCTAGGAGTATTCGGCAAACTCATCACAAAATCCATTGATATACTATCCCATTTCAATTCTGGCACATCTAAAGGTACCATCATTCCAGCAGGTTTCTGATGCTCGACTTTCGACTTCTGACAAACTAAACATGAATACACAAACTGTGCCACATCTCGCTTCAAACCAAACCACCAGAAAATCTTCTTTAAATCATGATACATCTTCGTAGCTCCCGGATGAATACTCAAGCTACTCCTGTGGCTCTCTTCAAGAATCATCTTCTTAATCTCTTCATTGTCTGGAATACAAATTCTTCCTCGGAATCTCAACACACCTTGATCATCGATTTTAAAATCACTGTCTTTAGTCTGTTCTCTAGCAACTAACAAGTCCACAAACTTTACATTAACTTTCTGTGCTTCCTTGATACTTTTCAGAAATTCACTATCAATCTTCAGCATTCCCAGTTTCACACTCTGAGATGACCATTCGCAAACCAAACTCATATCTCTGAACTGTTCAAGTAACTCGAACTCTCTAACCATCATAGCGGACATATACAATGTCTTCCTACTCAAGGCATCTGCAACAACATTAGCTTTACCTGGATGATAATTCAAACCAAAGTCATAATCCTTCAACAATTCAAGCCACCTCCTCTGCCTCATATTCAATTCCTTCTGGTCGAACAAATACTTCAAACTCTTATGATCACTAAACACCTCAAATCTCGAACCATACAAGTAATGTCTCCATATCTTCAATACAAAGACTACGGCCGCCAACTCGAGATCATGCGTAGGATAATTCTTCTCATGAATCCTCAACTGTCTTGAAGCATAAGCTACCACTTTACCTTCTTGCATAAGCACACCTCCTAAACCCAACTTGGACGCATCACAATACACCACAAAAGGTTCATCGGACTTCGGCAAAATCAAAACTAGAGCAGTCGTCAAACGCTTCTTCATTTCACTGAAACTGTTCTCACAATGAACATCCCACACAAAAGCTTTACCTTTACAAGTCAACTGTGTTAGTGGAAGAGCTAACTTGGAAAACCCTTCAATAAACCTTCTATAGTAACCAGCTAAACCCAAGAAGCTTCTAATCTCTGTAACTGACTTAGGAGTCTCCCATTGCGATACCGCTTCAACTTTAGACGGATCCACAGCAATACCATCACCAGAAATAACATGGCCAAGAAAACTCACTTCTTTCAACCAGAACTCACACTTAGACAATTTGGCATAAAGTTTCTTCTCTTTCAACACTTGGAAGACAATCTTCAGATGCTCAGCATGTTCTTTTTCAGTCTTAGAGTAAATCAAAATATCATCGATAAACACAACTACGAACCGATCCAAAAATGCGTGGAAGATGCGATTCATATACTCCATAAACACTCCAGGTGCATTGGTAACACCAAAAGGCATAACTTTATATTCATGGTGACCATAACGCGTTCTGAAAGTTGTCTTCTGCATATCTTCATCTTTTACTTTTATCTGGTGATAACCTGACCTCAAATCAATCTTGCTGAAAACACGTGCACCCACTAACTGATCCATCAAATCATCAATTCTCGGAAGTGGATACCTATTCTTGATAGTTACCTTGTTCAACTGTCGATAATCAATACATAACCTCATACTACCATCTTTCTTCTTTACTAGCAAAACCGGCGCTCCCCAAGGTGAAACACTTGGTCTAACAAATTTCTTCTCAAGCAAATCTTCCAACTGTTTCTTCAACTCAGATAATTCAGAAGCAGACATACGATAAGGTGCCATCGACACCGGCTTCGTTCCAGGAACAAGATTAATAGAAAACTCGACTTCCCTTTCTGGAGGCACATCAGGAATTTCATCTGGAAAAACTTCAGGAAAATCGCATACCACTTGTAGCTTATCAATCACTGCTTGATTCTCAATAGATAAAGAAGCCATTAAAGAAAACATCAAAATACCATCGCGTTCCATTTGCTTCAGCTGCTTAGTAGATAAAAACTCTGCACCACTTTCCTCTTCGACGGAAGAGAAATGCACTGACTTGCTAAAACAATTAATAAGAACGTGATTGTACTCTAACCAATTCATACCCAGAATCACATCCATACCGCTCAAAGGTAGACAAACTAAATCCATTTCAAAATCATGACCAAACATAGACAAAGGACATTTCAAACATACTAGAGAAGTAGTCACCGAACCCTTAGCTGGAGTTTCGACAACCATCTCTCCATTCATATCAGACAAATCAAGACTCAAAGCAGAAGCACAATCATAGGCAATAAAACAATGCATAGCACCAGTGTCAATAATAGCAACTAAAGGAGTATTATTAATATAGCAAGTACCTCTGATCAAGCGATCCTCGTTCTCTGTCTGAGTACCAGTCAAAGCAAAAACCCTACCAGTAGTCGGCGCCCTCTTAGGCTGAGTACACTGTGAACTAATGTGACCCTCTTCATTGCAGTTAAAACACACAATGTCCTTACGCTTGCAATCAGCTACAATATGACCCTTCTTGCCACACCGGACACACTTCTTGATCTCTTCAGGACAGACATTGCTTTAGTGACCTTTCACACAACAATTGAAAAACACACAATCTCGGTAGCATCCTTCTTCTTAGGCCGCCTATCATCAACCATCCTCTGTTTCCCTTTATCAGCAGGGGCACTGTACGGCTTAGGACGACTCTGTTGTCCCTTGCCCTTCCTCTCATTGACAATCTTACAGTGAGCCTTAGTATCCTCTTCATAGATCCTGCAGCTATTGACCAAATCCGGAAAACTCTAATCTGTTGGTATCCAATCGCCCTCTTAATGTCGGGCCTCAAACCGTTCTCGAACTTGATGCATTTCGAAAACTCAGCAGTCTCTGCAGCATAATGTGGATAAAACTTCGCCAATTCAACAAACTTGGCAGCATACTCAGTCACAGACATGTTTCCTTGCTTCAGCTCAAGGTATTCGATCTCCTTCTTCCCGCGAACATCTTCCGGAAAGTATCTTCTCAGGAACTCTCTCCTGAACACAACCCAAGTCACCACAGCTCCTTCTTGCTCAAGGGTAGGTTGAAGGCTAACCCACCAATCATCAGCTTCCTCAGCTAGCTGATGAGTACCAAATCGCACTTTCTGTTCTTCAGTGCACTGCATAACACGGAAAATCCTCTCAATCTCTTTAAGCCACGTCTGGGCTCCATCAGGGTCATATCTTCCTTTGAAAGTTGGAGGGTTCTTCCTCATGAAAGTCTCCAACATCCTAGTTTCATCATTCACACCAACATTCGCGTTAGGTTGTTGTCCCACAGCTTGGGCAACAGCTTGTAGAGCAGCAGCTAACGCAGCATCGTTCCTTCCAGCCATTTCTGATAGTCTACAAAAGTAGCAACAACAACATAAGATAGTAATATAAATATTACTAAGACTCAACACGACTCTTCTAATTGACCAGACGGACCGACCTGCTCTGATACCAATTGTAACACCCCGTTTTCCCCAATATAAAATTTTCTTAAAACATTTATCAGAGTAAGTATCACAAATAACGAGATATCACATATAACGTAATCCAAAACAGTTAAATAATAATTTAACCAAATAACTTAAACATTTCAGCGGAAATTATATCATAATCCATATAACGTTTTGGCACGTAGGCCCGTCAAAATATTTTAAATCATAATTCATAATATTATAAAAATAACATATTAGTCACGTAAGAGAATGAAGCATGCATAACATAAAACCCCATCCCGTTACGTATCAGAGCGACCTAGACGACACAGTGAGGCAAGGCCACTCACAACAGCAAACTGCACACTAAGCACGATCACCTGCAAGTTACCCATACGAAGGGCAACATTTTCAAGCAGAAGGGGTAAGATTTCGTAACAAAATAATATTAATCAATGTAATTCGAATCATAAATTAACATTAACATCATATTCAATCTTAAACAACTTTGCATATTTGATAAAGAATTATCACGTAATCACATATTCAATCATCATCAACAACATAGCATCTTAGACACGACAATACGACAATGCTCTTAGACTCCTTATATGCATGTGGTACCAATCGTCATCATAAGTATTAATATACTTTAAACGTGCGGAGGACAAAGCTCCTAATAAATCGTGCGGAGGACAAAGCTCCTAATAATCGTGGTGAGGACTAAGCTCAATGAATGCTAATGCATGGACTCTTATCAACAAATCACCGTAATCATCATATCAATATGCATCCAATAATTTGGAGCTAAACGTCATCTTATTCATTATGTATAGACATTATGCACTTAGTTAAATAACAGCAGCAGCATAGTCAAGTCACACAACAACAGGATGATATCGTTATATCAATTGCAATTCAATAGCATCATAATATTTCATTCATATCTTACATAATGTATAATACATTAATTCATGCTCAATTAATATCAACATATCTTAAACGGCTTTACAGACTGCATTAAACATCATTATTAGGTCTCATTACCAATTAGGGGTTCACTCTTGATCAAAACGTGCGACACAGATCGCACAAACACTCAAGGCACTCCAATCTGGAAGTGCTCGCGAGGCGAGAGTTCCTACTCGCCATGGCGAGTACCAGTCAATATCCAAACTAATGTTGTTCTGGGTTCAATCTTGTCCTACATTCATTCCTAATCATTACTAGGTATGTTCAGGCACTCAAAGGCACTCAAGGTCCAACTAAAGAGTTGAAATTGCAAAATCTTACATGCTCTCTGCCTTAGCTCGCTATGGCGAGTAAGGTCGCTCGCTGTGGCGAGCTGCCTTGTGCAACTCGCGAGGCGAGGGAAAAGGGTTCGCGAGGCCAGCGATGAATGTTCATCACTCGCGAGGCGAGACTCATAGCTCGCCGTGGCGAGCGATGAATGTCGCTACGGCCAGACTTGCTATTTTCACAAAAATTCAACGATTCACATGGTTCTAAGCCTAATTTTGATTCCAAAGTTCGTCCTAAACATTATCTAAGGTCTAGGGGCACTTTCTACATCAATTTAACCAATTCCTACCGTTCGATCATCAATTCTAGGGATTTGACCTTGTTTTCGTTTTCTCCAATTCAATCCTAATTCTTGCTAACTAATCATCAGAATTACAATCAATTAACATTACTAAGTTATTAGTCTCACCCTTACCTGGTTATGAAGAAATCGCAGCCCTCTCTTTGATCTTCTCCCTTCTAAGCTTTTTCTCCCTTTTTCCAAAAGTTTTCACGTACAGTAGTTTTTCTAACAATTAGGTCTTCCCCTATTTATATCTCTTCCTAATAACTTATCTTATCTCACTTTCTCCCCCAAAACTCTCTAAAATCTCAAAACAACCCTTAACTAAATATTTTATATTATTTTCAAATCTTTATTTTATTTAACGATAAAATAAGTCTCATATCCTTATCAAAGCCTTCAAAACTCATAACTTATCACAATATCAACCAAACCATCAAGATAGTCGTAAATCATTCAAATCATCTAAATCATCGTAAATCATCAAAACATACCAAAATCATGCATATATTATATAAATATAATATAATCGCCTAAACTCGATTAAATAAACAATTAACGAAAGTGGGCGTTATAAAGGTTGCCAACTATAGATACATTTGCTATAATCTGCGTTATTGTTGATTTCATATTTGGTTTTTCACCTTTGAATCTAAAAGAGTTCTTGCAAGACCAGATAGCTTTGAGAATATAGATGATTGCTGAGATGATGGTAAGCTTGCATTTTGAACTCCAACCTCTCTAACAAACATCAAACAGAGAGAGAATGGAGTTGCAATTGATGGAGTAATGGATCAGAGGTTGAAGTCATTTCCAGAGATTAGTAGCAAAGTGACAGGTAAGGAACAAATGATTAGCAATTTCAGATTTTATAAATTCACAAGAAAGAGAATAATAGAGGTTAAATGAAAAAAATTACAAGAAAAAGAATAGCATCAAAAAACTAAAATTTAAAATTCAAAAATTAAAGACTTAATTGCAGTTTTAGTATCTTATTTTTAGTAAATCGTGAAATTGGTCCGTTCATTTTAAGATCACTCAGTTTTGATCTCTTTATCTTATTTTAAGACTAAAAAATAATGATGGACATATTTTAAATAACATGACATACAATCCAATGATGTAAAATGATCAATACCAACATAATTATTTGAAAACTTTCATTAAGTTTTAATTTAAACATGACATATCACCATCTTTAAGTTTATAAAATCTAAAAGAGGGACAAAAACTATGTGATTTTGAAATGGAGGGACAAATTATATGAGTGAGTGAAAATATGATGATCAAAACTGTAATTAAGCCAAAGTTAAACAAATAACTTCCAAAAATTAAAAAAACAGTACATCATAATTTTGTGAGTTTCGGAGGATCCTATATTGAGTTTGATCATCACGTTAGATTAAAATAAACCACACAAGTGAGTTTGAAACCACATCTCCATCTTAAACCTTAAGTCATTAATATATGGGTCATATCACTTATATATTGTTCAACATTTACTATTGCATCCAATGTGGAACTTTAAATAACACTTGACACATTGACCTCTTTATCTCAAGTATGAGACTTTCTGCATCTGTAATCTACCACCAAGAACAACAATCGTTTCCCCCACAAAGTTGAATCGACCTATGGTATTGTCGTTGGACCGTACGGGAGAGCCAACACTGGTGTTGATTGACTCATTGAACACAAAGCGACCGCACAGATGTGCATGATACCATATCTTCACCCAAATATATTAAATTTGACGAAAGTCTAGCCCGTGCTTGGCACGGGTTTCCATGCTAGTAACAACAAAATATCAAAACAAACTACAATCACAAATTGCAAAATTTTAAGGTGAACCCAATCTCTTCACTATTAAAAATACATAAAATATATGAGATAACTTTCCATCACTATTTTTGAGTTTTGGTTTTTGGTTTTCTTTTTCTTTTTTTCCATAGGAATGAGAATAAGGACTCAAATTTGAAAGACAATCAACCAAGCTATATTTTGTTTCAATCACAACTATGTTAGTGAAGGAAAACAAATAAATTAATGCGTACCTCTAAAAACTCCAACCTTTGAAATGGACAAAGCCATAATGTACAAATTAAAAATGCAGAAAATATATGAGATAACCTTCCATCACTATTTTTTTAGTTTTGGTTTTTAGTTTTTTTTTCTCTTTTTTGCCATTGGAATGGGAAATTAACAAATATCTGAAAGACAAAACAGAAATACAAAGAGATTAATTCATGACTCAAATATCAGTTAAAAAGCGATGAACTATGAGATGGGTTTTAGGAATTGAGAAACTATGTTTTGATTTAGAATAAACTATGTAGTAGATGCATGCTTACTGCTTTAAACTTTTTAACATGTGCAAATTTATACATGATAGAAAAACCCTTAATTTAAACCGTGGTACTCTGCACGTGATACACAGTCTCCGATAATTCAAATACTTTACTAACCCAATTGACGATAAACTAATTAAGTTGGGCAGTGTTCACATGTGCACATGATGTGCACTAACCCAATGAAAAATTAAATTAATTAATGGAGAATCTTAACCGGTGTTCCTGGAACATTGGTTAAGCGCCAAATAAAGTAAATTTTTATTAAAAAGTATTGTAATTATTACTTGGTAAAAAGTGACAATTTATATTTCTAAGACAACAATTCTATTTATAGATTTCTTAACTAGTGCTCCGGGAGACCGGTTAACAAGCAGTGTTCACATCACATATAGATAAGTGTTCACATCAATAAAAGTTTTTTTTCTAAGTAGGGAGTAAGGGGCATATATTAGGAGAAATCATCGACATCCGAACTAGTTTGACACCTTGGGAAACCTCTGTCAATATGATGCCAAAATCTAAAAAAAAATTAAAAAAAGGAAAAAAGAAATATATATATATATATATATATATATATATATATATTAGAAGTGGGGGTACTAGGCCAAAATCCTTATGGTGTGTTTGGTTCGGGATAGAAGATGAGAAGAGAGAGTATGCGAAGAGAGAAAGAGATGAGAAATAGAGTAGATTTGATGTGTTGTTTGGTGTAAGAGAATGAGAAGAGAAATAGAAGAGAGAGAAGTGTGTTTATTTTTTGAAAGAACAAAAACACCCTTAAGCTAAAAAAAGGTACATATTAAAATTTAATTTATTCTAAAAAATAATTAACTACATTAATTTAATATAATAAGTTAAATAATTTTAATACATAAAGTTTAAAAATAATTTAAACTCCTTCAAACAAATTATTCAATATAAAAAAAAGTCATTCTTATTTTTTAATATAAAAAATATTTGAAAACGAGTAATATTGCAAACGCAAAAAATTTGTAAAACATTATGGTATATATGTAAGTAAGAAACAAGTGCATCAAGCTTCCGTAAAAGAATGTGTGCTATATCCATAAGAAAAAAAGTGTAGATAATGTGATGAAAATACAAGGGTAAATAGTGAAAAAGCAAAATGTTCAGCTATTCTCTCCTCTTTCTTCGCATCTATGCAGAGAAGATAAATTGTGTGGACCCCACACAAATTCAGTCTCTCTTCTCTGTTTCTCTGCACTGCCAAACATAAGAAATGACATATTTCTTCCCTATCTCTCTCGCTTGTCTTTCTCTCTTCCCTATTTCTCACGTTCCAAACAGACCATTAAAGAAAAAACAAACAGAAAAATGCGAGAGCAAACAACAACAGTCTAAGGGAATCTGTAATTACGCAAACCAATAAAAACTAACAATGGCTTATGTGACAAAATAAAATAAAATTAGGGTCCTGTTAACCGGTGCCCCCGGAGCACAGTTAAGGAATCCAAAAAAGAAAAATTTGAATTAAAAGTAACACTTTTTTTACTTTGAAAAATTGATTACACAATTTTCAATACAAAAACTACTATATATGCTTCCTTAACCAGTGCTCCGGGGGCACTGGTTAACATTTTCCAAAAATTTAACACAATTCTTGTATCGGCAATACCACTAGCATTCCAATATAATAAATTCATTGCGCAAATGGAGGAGGATCACCCTTGCACGGGTTCTATAAGGCGACTTTCTCAAGACTAGTTTTTCTATTGTATGCTTCTGTTTCTTGATTAAGACTTGTGTTAATTCCTTGTCCGCGATCCATTGATCATATTCTCGAACTTTTAAGATAAACATAATACTATTAATTACTAAACCAATGAAAAATAAATAAATAAATTTGGGCAGTGTTCACGTCACATCATACACATTTTCACATAAATGTAATATTAATATTAACCGATAATACTTCAATAAATTTTTTTTTTTCTAAGCAAGGAATAAGGGTAGACATCAGGAGGAAACACCGCCATCTGAACTAGATTAGCACCTCGAGAAACCTCCGTCCTATGCTCCCAAACTCTAAAATTTTATTTAAAAAAAAAAGGAAAATATATTTTACTGTTTGCTTATGTGACAAAAATTAAAAAAATTAATGCAATTCTTGTATATGAATTGTCAATACCTTTGACATTCCAATATAATTTAGTGGGCAGATGGAGGAGGATCACTCTTGCACGAGTTCTATAAGGCGACTTTCCCAAGACTAGTTTTTTTTTTTTTTTACTGCTTGCTTCTGTTTCTTAGTTAAGGCTTGTGTAAATCCCTCGTCCGCTGTCCTTTGATCATATTCTTGAATTTTTGCCCATAATTCCAAATCATGCTTGATGTTCTTGTTACTGTGAACCTCTTGATCCTCTTGATGTTGACCAAGCCTTGAACTAATCTAAAATGGATGAATATGTTGGTCCTTCTCAATCTGCACCTATGTATCATCATGGACAGATGTTGTTGCGGTTTGCACTTTTGAGTTGTCGATTTTCACTGTTGTATAGGTATCAATCAACTAGGGCAGTGGTGAAGGACTTCGCTCCTTATCCGTAACGACAATATCAGCGTCACAAATGTCATGCACGTCATCATGCTCTACCAAAGACGGGTGCAGAACAGCCACAAGTGAAATCTCCTGAGCATTCTCGTCTTGAGATTCCAATTTCAATTGCTCCACTCCATGAAAATGCACGTTATCGTGCGCTACCTTGAACACCAATTCCAACACAGGCCTTGGTGTATGTTTCTTAGTTGCTGCAGTCTTTTGCGCCTTTGTTAAATAAGGGGTGGATGACACTTCAGTTGAGGCACTTTCCAATAGTAAAGCTTGTACGAAATCCATTTTATTTTTTAACACCAGATCCACCGGACCAGCCATGATTTTGCGAACATTTGGAAAATTCGAGACCAAAGAGAGAACTGGTTGCACATCATTATTTGAAAGCGGGGGTCTGACAATTTCATCAGAGCATTCTGCAGAGACATGTGAAAGGTAGTACTGGACGTCACATCATGGTTTGTAATTTTCTGCTTTTCTTTGTTGGTTTAAGCCTCGATTATTTTAGGTTTTATTTTAGGAAAAAGTCTATTTTGTTAGTAAAAAGAAATCATTTTTGTCATAATTAAGTGTCTGTTTAAGATTTTTTAGAAAAATCATTTCATCAAAATATCTATTTTGATACAAATGAAAAACTATTATGATTAATTTTTTTTATAAGGCAAGAGCAAGTGACATAAAAAAGAGTGTATCCCAACTAAATTGGTACCAACTCTATTCTTATGTCAAATGCTCATAAATATATTATTAAAAAAAGGGAAAAAAATACATAATAAAACGGGGGGACATAAACCTAACCAGTTTATCCATAGAATGGAGGTCTACCTAAACGGGCAATATGAAAATTAAAAGCAACACAATTGGATTATAGCAGCCTCTTAAGCAAAGGTCTAGACCGCGGTGAATGGATCAACCGTCAACACGGAGCAAATCCACATATCATCCTTTCCCTGCAAAACACAGCAAGATACACACTCTTTTGAGCCCCAAAGTACAGACCAAATAACACCCTCCTTCCGGCGCGGGGAGGAATTCTTGATCGCCGGAGAGGAAACCGTCTAATTTGACACATATACTCAACAATTATTGGTGTCTGACACGTACCAATAGCCCATGTTTTTAAAAATGACGTATGAACCGACCGCCAACACGGACGGGTTCATGGACCACCTGCCCCTTTGAATCCTGCAATTTCAGCAAACCTGGAGCAGTAACCAGGAAACCAAGGACCAAATAGCAACGCCAAGTAGCAACGGTACAATGAAGCATCAGAACAGAATCAGTGAACCCATCCTTAATGGGTTATATAAGAACCAACCACGCCTCTCAAAACAACATTTGTCGTCGCCGCGGTTTTAGATGAATTGTAAAACAGCGTTAGAACCTTCAACAAAACAGACCCTTTGAAGTACCGGAACCACAGCAGAGAATCGGCGTTGGACTTCTCCGGGTTGAGAAACAAGGTGATGGTGGTGACAGCCGCCGCGTTAACCGACCCCATGGGTTTTAAGCCTTCCGAGCACCTGCAAAACCAAGCAAAACGCTGGCTGAGCAGTAGATCGAGAAGGATGGTGGTGCGGAGGGGTAGAAGCCACTCATCACGCCACCTGAAACAGAGATTACATGGTTGCAAGCCGTGAACGGCAGATATGGAAAAAGGGAAAAGGACGGCGGTTTATTACAGAGAGCTTTAGGCTACGACTATTTGAAAAAGGGGTTTTGCAATATTCAGGATTAATGTTTTTCAAAATCTATTTATTTCAAACATAAGGAGGTAAGACATGAGCTAGTTAAAAATCATTTTATTAAAAAAAAATAGATTTTTTTTTTGGATAGTAAACAAACACAAATAGTTTCATATTTTCTTTCAAAATCTCTAAAAAAAATTCTAGATTTTTCTGACACAATTTATTTTCTTTAAAGCTAAAACAAACGCACACTTAATTTTCCCTTTGATAAAAAAATAGATCATTTTTTTAAGTGAGTTTTCAGTTTTTGCTGAACAAAAACAAAACAATATATAATTAGTGAAAGGTAGGTACCGAGAGATAAGGGAAAAATGATCCCCTTTGAAA
Source organism: Medicago truncatula (assembly GCF_003473485.1). NCBI lineage: Eukaryota > Viridiplantae > Streptophyta > Magnoliopsida > Fabales > Fabaceae > Medicago > Medicago truncatula. Next base: position 19,655,729 of record NC_053042.1, read on the forward strand.
AGATCACCACCAAGAGACGAGGGTTAATTTGTTTCTGACTCAGCTTGTTTGTGAAACAAGGTATCAATCATATCCTCCAAATAATTAACACCGTCCAATTCTGTTTCTCCGTGCAGATCAAAGAGAATGAGTGATTTGGAGGCAGAGATATTAGTTAGATTTCCTGCAAAGTCACTTATGCGTTTTAAATTATTCTACAAAGCATAGCTCCCTTGTCATCATAGTTTTTGTTTTATTTATTGCTCCCTTGTCAGCATAGTTAATTATTACATCTCTTAATTGGTTTTGACCAAGATATTATATCAGGGGGACGTTTGTTTCAAGTTTACAAAATATGATCCTTGAAATAATTTTCCTGTGAATATAATTAGGATGAGAATTTTATTCTCGGGTTTACTGAAAAAATGAGTTTGGTTAGTATTTAAAGTAGAGTAAATTATACTCCCTTCCCTCAAAGATGTTTGAATTACACTCTCCTCCCCTCTTATGTTAAAATATACACTCCCTCCCGTGAAAAGTAAAATTTATACTCCCCTCCTCTATAAGATGCTTGAATTACAACCACCTCCCTTAATAATTAAATAGGGACTACACTTTAATCCATTTTAACATAAATAAATATTTTTATAATATATATTAATTTTGAATCACCATTTAAAAAATATAAATTCGTTTCTTTATAATCTAAATGTCAATGACAATTAAATTTAAATATTTTGTAATTAATTTTATAATTTAGACTACAAAATTCACTTTTAAATAACTATACTTAATCGATTTTAGTAATTTTTCACATATTTTAATTTTATTTTGGGTTGTTTCATATTTTATAACAGGGTTTAACTATATGTTAATGAATTGTGAATAAAAAATAGAGAAATATATGTATTCAAAATTTGATTATATTAAAATGAACCCGCAATGTTATTTTTCTTTGAAGTGTGCTAGATTATTGAAAATAAAAAAATTTATTGAGGGACTAAAGCGTATATTTTAACTTAAGATGGGAGGGGATTGTAATTTAAGCTTCTCTCAAGGGAGGGGAGTGAAATATTTTCTAATATATTTTGAATAAGAGGGGAGGGGAGTGTATATTTTAATATAAGAGAGGAGGGGAGTGTAATTCAAACATCTTTGAGGGGAGATGAGTGTAATTTACTCTTTAAAGTATTCATCGGAATGACCAATAAAGCGATATTTATGGATACTAATTAATGATTTTATTACCACATTCAATGGAACTTTATTCCTCCCAATTTCCTTTGAGTTCTTTCTAAATGCACTAAACATCCCCTCCATATTCCCAAACATCAAAAAGCTCCCCTCTGTTTCATTCCGTCAAAATTGACGTTAGTTGAGAGAGAAACTTATCTGTTTTCACTTTCATAAAACTCTTAAAACTCAAGCCTTTTGTTGCGAGAATTTATTTCTATTCCTGGTTATACATAATCAATCATCCTGTTGAGAATTCGGACAAAATCACACCAATGAATAACAAAGATATGTGGAACAAAGGAAGTAGTAATCAATAGATAAAGTGTCTCGAAGCAACAACAACAAAAATCAGACCTAAATCTAAGTGTAGAGCAACACCACAAGCATAATCAAAACAATAAAGATAAGCAATGAAAGAAAGGAACAAACACACCAAAGATTGTTGACCCAGTTCGGTCCAATATGACCTAATCTGGGGGAGAGAGCAGCTCTCCAATCCACTAAGATGAAAGTGTTACAAAAGAGTTACAAGAAATTAGCTTATAAGCTTACAAAAGAACAATACCTAATTTCTACCCATTTTGTGTCACTCACACTCTCAAATGAACCCTAAGAGAAAACACAAAAGGAAGCTTTTTGATCCTTCCAATGGTGAAATCTCACTATCCAAGGTGTTTACAATGTTTCCCAACCCTCAAGAGAACCTCACTACAAAGACACTCAACCCTCAAGTTACCTCCTTTGTATTCCCAAGTTTCTCTCTCAAAACCACACTCAAAAAAATGAAGAAAGAAGCCTTAAATAGTGTTCAGGAATACGCAACATCGTGCCACGTTTCAACCCTATCGTGCCACGATGGAGCAGGTGATAGTACAATACTATACCTTACCCGTCTACATCGTGCCACGATTTTTCCAATGACAAACCCAAACCATCCAATCGTGCCACGTTGCCTTGCAAACGTGCCACCATTTTTCAGTGCTTCAACATCCAATTCTTGAGTCAATTTTCAACACATCCCTTGTGCCCTTTGTTGCTCATCACTGTTCCGGTGAACGCACTCGTTCTCATCATAATTTGCACCATTATTGTTCCTATCATGTGAATGTTCTTTTAGTTTGCATCGTATTTGCTTTCTACGTCGGTCATTGTTGGGAATTTGAGTATATCAAGAGGGACTTATGTCTCTAGACTGTACAGGAAAATTACTCTAACCCAACCCTATCTTACCCCCTTAATTCTCACGAAGCTCAAATTATTAGCATGCATGTATTGCTAGAAAGCTTGCAACTATTAATAAATCATGGAAAATATTGTGATTGTCATGGAGAAAGCCAAATTAACCACTCAATTGTGTTATCATCTGATTGATAAGCTTCTTAATTCTAATTGATTCACATGTAGTTTTATTATGACAATAACAATTGCAGCTTAAGGCCGAAGAATATCGACTTAATTCGACTTCAACTCTTGTGTTTTGAAATCTTAGCTTAATTACTAGTTAGAGATGCAGTGGACAATTTTGTCTAGTTGTGAAGAGGGAATGAAGGGCATATGATATATAGATGGTGAGGAATAAAGGCACTGTTGGAACAATTTTCGAACACTTGAAGTTGTTGCTGAAAAAATTAGTACACAAACACAAAAAATAATTTGTTAAAAAAATTATTAGGTTGAGTCGCAGACCAGATCGCTTTCTTTAAGACGATTCGCAGCTCTGCTTCAAAAGTGCAACAGTTCAATCTTGCCTCGCCGTCCCCACTGAAAAAATATTTAGGAAGTGTTTTCTTGTTCTTTTTCTATTCGTGAATTGCTTGCACTTGTACCAAGTTATTCTCTTTTATACAAGTCTCCCACTACCACTTCAATCCAATTCAATTCATTCTTTTCTTGTATAAAAAATCGACTCTCTATTAATGTGTCAGATTACATTCAACCAAAAAAAAAATGAATATGAAAAACGTTATGTTCCTTATACAATTATTTGACCAAATTAATGTGTAATATATTACCATTAATATATTACCATAAGTACTTTGAACCGTTGAAACTTTGAAAGGCATAAAACAAAATTGAAATTGATTGTCAATAAACTTGATGAAAAAACCGTTTGGTATGAAAGCATTTTAATATGTATGAATTCATTCTTTCTAACTGAGATAGCAAAAAAAATATCTTAATACTAAATGATATTCATTTACACAAGTTAAAATCTGAAATTTAACTTATGCCATAAACCATCATAACATATTAAAATATGTTTTATTAGAATTCTATTAAATAAATTATTTTCTTAATAAAATCTCTAACAATCCCCCGCTAGATTTTATTAAAAAAAATCAATTCATCGAGCGGTAAGTAATTCGACATAAGATTGAGCATAAACAATATTGTCCGTAGACTTGAACTATTGCGTAGTGATTGATGCTCCAGAATATACTAGAGTGACTCGCAGTCTTGAACTCTATCTCTGACAACATTACACACTCAATCTTTCAAGGTGTAGTTCAAAAGCCCGTGCCTTACGGCCATACACGTTATCCCAGTATAATGAACGCTCTAGAAATTTTGCCAAAATTATTAGAAAGCGGCCAAACCTCCACATTCACATAGGTGAGTCTATCAAGAGTATTGATGTAGCTTCATACTCCACTCCATATGGAGTATATAACTCATTAAGAAATTTATCCAACCTTTTCATTCACTACATTATATCATTCCCCAAAAAGTTATGAATGAGACATCAAAAATTCTTAGCATGTTCCACATCTCTATATAAGTTGTTATTACCCTTTGAACCTATTTTTTGGGATCTCCGGTCTATAAGTTGGGTTATCCTCATATGAGAAAAATTATTATAGGCAATTGTCTCATTTCTTCTTATCTCTCGTTAATCCTTTCGTCAAAAGATCAACTCATTCCCTTCAGCCTCATATGATCCTTTTATCAACTTTTAAATATCCGCGGTTCTATCGTAATTGATCAATATGACTGGAATTCAATATGTAAATTTGATCCTACTTAAAAAAAATTCTCCAGGACTTTCTAAATATCATTTTAATGTTCCGTAGATAATAAGTAAATTTGCAAGGCACTTTTAATTTTAAAAAGGCTAAATTCATAGATCATCAAATTTTTCCAATTCAAAATTTACCTTAGTGCAGCACATGGATTCATATAGACTTGAATTTCTAAATTTGGAAATTGTTGAAAAGAACCCCCACTATTTTCTCAATTTAAGTGAAAATGATTTCATAAAATCAAAGTCATTCAATTCAAAAATAAGTAATAAAATATTTATATGGCATTCAAACTGTGTAATATCACGGAAAGAAAATAAAATCGAGTAAATAGTCAATTATCTCCCTGAAATTACTTTCAAGAAAAAATACATAAACTTGTTACTTCTCTCACTTTATAAAGGATCTTGAAGGAATCATGGTCTTCGTTAGGATTCAAAGGAATGGTAATAATATTATATTATGTATATTTCATTATGTTTTTTTATGAGAATAAAAAAACATGATAGCCACCATCCTTTTGATCTCTAATGTGGTTAATGACAACTTGAAAAAGAAAAAACAACATCTGATGTTGGAACAAAGAAATACTTTTATGTTTGTTTTGTAAATATTCTTGAGTTTTGAACATTATTGTAGGGTTTACTAAATCCTGCCAATTTGTTCTACAATACTGTCAATATATGGTTGTATATCGTCAAAACTTAGCTAATATGTTCCACAATTCAGTGATAATACAATCACTTTTAAGGATAAGAAAACAAAATATAAATATTCAAGTTTAGGGGGAATTTTGCACATAAGTACATAACTTCCGGGGGGGTATTTGTAAAATGTTATGTTGACTAACAGAAAAATTTGACGTAGGGAGTAAATTGATTAACGTTGTGCAATTTCAGAGGGGTAATTAAAGTTTTGTTAATTTCAGGTGGTAATTGACGAAACTTACAATTTCAGGGGGATAATTGACCATTTACTCTTTAATTATTATTTAAGTATATATGTGCCTTTAAATAATTGTTCAAAAAAAAAGTGTGTTTAATAGTATGTTCAAATGATCGTGATCATGAGTCAAAAAAATGTTTCTGATCATGTAAATCTTCTTCTTAAAGAAGTCATCAGAGACAATTATCAAATAATTTTTAAATAAAGTCACACTCTCTAAGTGTGATTTTCTTTTTCCCTTTTGCTTGACAAGTTTGTTTATTAGAAAATAAATCATTTTTTTAAAGTAATTTTAGTTATCAATTAAACCAATATTCTAGTGTTATTTTAATAATAAAAATGCATAGAAATATAAATATTCATAAAAATAAAATTGTGACAAAATTAGAAAATAAGAAACAACTATGAAGTGCATAATATTTCATATCATTTAATTGTCTATTTTCTCTTCGTCCAATTATGAATTTGGGTAGATTTTGGGCGTCTCGTTATTTTATGTTTCCTACAAATAGTGGATATTTGATAAACTAATTGGTTGACAACTTATACCTTATATAGTTGATGACTACATAATTTATAGGTGATAGTTTGTAGATGATAGCTGATGATTGATGAATAATAAGTTGATTGAAGTATTCGGTAAAATGAATGGTTTAACTAAATGAAAAATATAAAATAAAATATAAAATAACACAAATAACATTCTTAATTCATAACAAAACGCATATCAAATACTATTTAAGTTAATTAGAATTTAGTGATTAAAATTAATTAATTAATTAAACCTAAACGATTTTCACTACTTGGTGATCAACTTGACCAACAACAATAACCAAAGTATACTACTGTCAATTTGAGTTTACTGCAGAAGTCTAAGATCTAACTTAGTATACGATCAAGCCATTGTTCAAAAAAAAGTATACGATCAAGCCATTTGAAGAACACAACCACTAATGGAAAAGTTACAACAAATTACAGTTTAAAATTGTTTTATTCTCAATGGGAGGATTATAAAATATATTTCAAATTGTTTAAACATTTCTTCATTTTTACCGCCAAATGAATGGACATGTTCCATCATATACGAAGTACTTGTCATGAGAACAAATTATAGAGGACCAGAGGATGGTATGCTCCATAGTTAAATATCTGGTTATTGTTGTTCTTCAAACCAACTTGATTATCAGAATCTACCCTTTTTTATGATGACAAATATGATATATTAATGAACAATTTTTTCCACTAACAAATAAATTCAAACAAATCGTAACTTCACCTTAGTTTAACATTCCTGCATTGCATATTTGAAAGATCATGCAAATGTTTGAGTATATGATTTGAATATGAAGGAGGTTGATTATTAGGAACAAAATAAAAATTGTTCACTTGTTCCACTTACGGTTTTATGAGTAAAAGTTTTAATCTCGTGAAGGTGGTTATCAATTATTTTCTCTACTATTTTATACTTGGCTAAACTACACTTTTCGTCCCCTATGTTTTAAAATGTTATAATTTTTGTCCCCTATTAAAAAAATGGCAATTTTGGCCCCTTTCATCCAAAAATTGCTGAGAAGACGCCACGTGTCCCAAAAAAGGGGTCATAATCGCAACTTTTTGTAAAGATAAGGGGTCAAAAAACATATTTCCCTTATGTTAGGAGGTCAAAAGAGCATATTTCCCTAAACATAGGGGTCACTTTTGCCATTTTTTTAATAGGGGGCCAAAATTGCAACATTTTGAAACATAGAGGGCAAAAAGTGCAGCTTAGCCTTTTATTTTTTATGGAAAGTTGTTTTAAAGATTAAGGAGTAGTCAAAATGATCAATTCAATCGGTTCTTAGACTTATTTAGGCATTTGAAAAAAATGCCTTGACCTAGATAGATAAAGCCAGTTAGCCCTACTGAAAAGTGCTTCATTATCCTACTAAAGAATAAGTTGCACTACTATGGAATGTCACTATTACCAGGAAGTTATCATTAGCAGGTTCTGTATGTAAAAACGTACAAAAGAGCATAGTCAATTTTGTCTGATCAAAATCATTTGATATACTCTAAATTTCTAAGTTTTTATGATGACAAAGATTAGATTTATAATGAATAATTTATTTAGTGAAATTATTTGTTAATGAGTTTTGTTTTTCTAAGGTGCTCTGAAAAAACGAAGTGTTGTATGCATCGGAGACAATATATGTTTGAAACTTGGTTTACAATGTGGATTGAGCTGATATTTATACGCATGCCGTGTAGATGCTTGTCTTTCCGTTCATTTAAATTAATAACAATGACCATTTTCATAAAGTTCATAAGGGACCTGCTTATCTATATATATATATATATATATATATATATATATATATATATTTAACGAAGCAATGGCCCATTCTAGTCCATTGGAAATAAAAAGGGTACACTATATAGAAGATTTGAGGGCGTTTCAACACTGTTGATGAGGAGTGCTATGGACACTCTGTTTCTAACACTCTCTCTAACACTCACTCTCTTATTGGGTGAAAGTCATGCGGGTACCACACATTGGAAATGGATCCCACATAAAGTGGTGAGACCCACATGAGTTTCACCCAATAGGAGAGTGAGTGTTAAAAAGAGAGTGTTCCTAGCATTTCTCCACTGTTGATTTAAGAGGAATGCTTTGAAACAAATTATATCTGAATATCCTTCAATTAAATTGTTATTAAGCTTGCCAAAACACGAAAAGGTGACTTTTCGATTATATAATTCCAGAGGCTACAAACCCAAGCAATATGTCTAAGAATTCTTGTGCTACTGAAAAGAACTGAAAAAAAATTTCAGGAATTATGCATAAGCTCTGAATTTTCAGAAATTATAAGCTCAGAAGTTATGGAAGGTAATTATAAGCTAAGAAATTAAAATAGCTAAGCAATATATCTAAGAAATTATGTCAGAAGTGATAGAATTTTATAAATAAATAAAAGCCGCTAAGCTTTGCCAAAACATGAGAAGATGATTGTCTTTGTTTGTTATGAATTATATAGTTTCAATATTTCCAATAGACTTTTAATAAAGTTTCACAAAACACTAGCACATAGGCTTAGGACAGAGCATGCATACATTACATACCATTTGTCCAAATAGAAATGTTCAATTTTTCGAAATAAAAAGAGTGATATCCATCAAACACGCAGAAACACCACCTAAAATGTCATGTTTGAATATGACAATTAACAAATATGTAATATAGTAAAAGAATCCTTCGACGCTACCCACCAGAGCAATGAGAGTAAAATTACAATAGAAGGTACTTGACATGCAAGCCAATCAAATAACAACATAAATAGAAAATAAAGAAAGTCTTTCAAACGCCAATATTAATAGCTCCTTGGCACTACTTCTCACATGTTTCTTGCGTCTGTGCATCATCGCAATCACCAAACACAAATACACAAAATGAGTGAGTAATCAAGTTTCATAAAGTATACTAATAAATTAGACATACACATAAATAAATTAATTCAACTATTTCACAATGCATAAGTTTTCTTCCGAGGGACACATTATTGATCATATGAACACACATTTAATCACATGACACATGCATGCACAAATCCTGTAACACTTCGATTTCACGTGGTACCATCTAACTACAAAAAAATGGCAAGGAACGTTGCAGTATGCTCTTGTAAGAGACAAACACATTCAAGTCCTCATATACTTGCTTAACTTGACCCAAAATTCATTTACGCGACACGCAAAAATCCACAATGGTTGCACGTAAGCTCCTAAATTAGGGATTTACCCACTAAACAACTTAGGAAAATTTCCTTCATTGTAGTCATATGATCTAACAAGTATGCCCTAACTATTAGGCACCACTAGTATATGTTCCCTAACACTTAAGTTTGTCAAACCCTACCTATATGATTACAATATAACCAACACTATATTGAGTATTTGACCACGCCTCTCCCCCCTTGTTAGCCCAAGTCACTCCACAAATATAGCACCATCATTAGTTAGAGACGGGTTATCTCAATTCACATATAGTACACAATGCATATTTCAACAAAATACTTCTTATTTACAACACATATTTACAACACACATTTACATTATTCACACTCACATGGCACTATTATCAAATATTTTACCCACATATCACAATAGTACTATTCAAGTTCAAAACAACACTTAGCAGCAATGTTCACATATAGGAAATTATACAACATCAATATCATTCATGTCAATGCATAATTCAACTATAAACGCAACAACCTATTAATTGGTCTAATTCCTTATTTTAATTCCTAATTTAACAAATATCACAATTAACTCATTAAAATACTAAATACAGTTTGTTAGTTGGCCAACTCTAGACAATGTGGGAATCATACTTGCCATTTGTCACATTCACTATTACACAAATAACTTAATCAAACAATTCTCGCCCTTATCTTAACCATATTATTATGTCCATTTATTGTTTTCAATTTTAATTAGTCATTAAATAAGTCGTTGTAATGCTCGTTTAAAATTCAAATTCTTAATGAGGGTTTTTACCCTTACTATCTATACTATATCTCATTATATTGTCATATAAGGCATATGATTATCCATCAACTAATTTATACTCTTATTGGACTTGAGATAAAATATAGGTCTTAAAGATGTAAGCATGGATATTTCCAGAGCTATCAACGAAGTTTTAGAAGTTTGTATAGATGTGTAATTACTTCTTGACTACAATAGATACTCTCAGATGGAAAGAGGAGCTTGCTCGACTTATAGCCAAACACTTGGAATTCGGGTGGGGAAAGATTAAGTCTATATTGGGAAGAGTTAAGAGTAAAATAGCAACAATAATATGTATAGGGTGACTCAAGCCCTAATAATGCTCATTTAGTGACTCGAGTGGATCTATATGAGAGCATTGTTGTTATTATTCTTTTATCGACATGGTCGATCATAACAATGATTGTGTTATTTCACTTTTTATCATGTGGTTGTGTTTGTAGGAACATAGAAAGCTTGCCATACTTACAAAAATTCAATCTCTAGAAGAACGAGCGAACACTTATGCAAGTTACACCTTGGAGGAAGATGGCAGTTGGGGAAGTTCTTTCCCCTGATAGAGTTCACATACTAAAATGTGTTTATTCTAGATTGGGATGGCACAATATAAAGTTGTCTATAAGAGCAAATGCTTAGGTTGCATTCCCACACCATTCTACACTAATGGCCACAATATATTCCATATGTGTCAACTTTGATTCACGGCTAAAAAAGCAAAAATTAGTGAGGGAATTTTAGAGAGGGAAAACGTGAAATCCCTCTCTAATTCTGTCACTAAATTTTACGACCAAGGAATTTGTGAGAAATTTTATTTTTTCCATCACTAATTTCCCTCTCTAATTTTACTTTTTTTAGTAGTGGTTGTATGTTATGTTGCCATGTTTGGCTAACTTAGATACCATTATATTTGCATTTGTATCAACTAACTAATCAATAGTATATATATAAAGTAAGGTTTTTATGCCACGTGTCACTTCCACGTTTTTTTGCATTTGATCTTATCTATTTAATATTTTACTTAACTTTTTCATTGAATTCCTAATATTTTATGTAACAGAAATAACACAAATTCCTAAAAGTTAATTTTATTCTATATGTGTTAATATTTTTACTAAATCCAATTAATTTAATCTGTATGTGCATCTATAAATTTATGAGTATTTATAATATGATATATTTTATTATATTTATGTGTATTTATTAAGATATTCATCATATACCAATCCGTGATAAATTTTATTTGCAGATATCATACATATAATTTTATCTTTTTGAATATGTATAACCCGAACAACGCCGGGTAAATACACTAGTGGGTAATTAAAATATCATTTTATTTTATCTGCAGTCTGTTGATACTTGTTAAACTATCTGTCCTGTATCCATCGCAGATATTCATAAATACCAACTTTTTTCCCATCTCAATATGAAGGGTATATCTTAGCATATTTTATGTTGAGTTGTGCTTATTAATATTAGTTTTTGTTTTAAAAAAGAGTGAAGCTTATTTTTTACAGGAAAACAAAAATAATTTATCTAAAGCAACAAGGTCAAATGGATTAACTTATATTTAATTTTTTCGTCAAGAAAACATATATTTAATTTTATTAATAATAGATTTAAAAAAGAAAACGGTCCTAAAAAATATCTACAGTTCAGATGTAAGTCTCTGTAATTTTCCTTTTTAAAAAAATAAAAATTTATTAGTCCTTGCAGATATCCCTCTTTTTTCTTCTGATTCTTGTTGTTTTATTTTACTTCTTACAAAATTTATTATATTAAAATTAGTCCTTATATTCAAAAACATCATATTTTGCAAGTATCAAAACAAAACACAAAGTTGGATAAAAAGAAGAAAAAAAAATCGAAGGACTAAAAATTAAATAACCAAAAGATATTTTTTTTATTTTTTGGTTAAGTAGTCTAGTGGCTAAAAATTCACCTATGTAAATAAGTGGGGTGTTACGAGTTTGAAATCTGGCCTAAACATATTTATGTTAGATCCCTACCAACTGATAAGTTAAACTCACGGAGACAAATAAAGACTATTTTTTATAGAGATTAAAACAAAACAAAAAAGTAAATTTACAAGGACCAGGGTGTGTTTGTTTCAAATTATATTCGTAGATTTTTGGGAATACAATGATAGAAATATACATGTCTATGTTTGTTATAAGTTTACTAAATTTTATTCACGAGTATAAAATGTTCCTGGAAATAGAAAAAATTTCCCAAAGAAAAGGGTGGAAATAAAGTTTCCAGGCATATGAGAATAAATCATGTGTAACTACCGATTATAAATCTATTACAAGTTTAATAAATTTGGTAAACTTAAAGCAAACAAAAAATATATTTCAACCTTAATAAAAAACAAAATGTATTCCAAAAATTTCAGTCAAGGATGAACAAAACACTCCACAATGAAAGACAATAATTTCCTAGTGAAAAAATAAAATGTTTGAAAAGAGAAGAATTTAGTTTTTGGTACCTTGCAAATGTGAGGATAGATGATGGTCTCATTCAACATATTAATTAGAATGCGAGACTTCCTGTTAAAAAAAATAAAATTAACATTAATTAAATAACAAGTATATCAAGTATCAACCCCTAACTATTTGGTAACGTTTGCTCAAGAAATTCATTATTCACTCTTTTAATTTCGAAGTACATAAAATTACTAGATCAGTTATATCCAAATTCAATTATATAGTTTGATTTTTCACAAATAAAATTATATATTTTTAAATAAAGTATGAAACATATTTTATAAAATGATTAGACAGTTTATATAGTTTGATTTTTGACAAATAAAAAAAAAAATTGTTTATCATACCGTCAGTTTTTTTTATTTTTTTTAAGCAAAGGAAACTTGCCAAAGAAGCAAGCCCCTAAGAAATTTTGAAGGGGGTATAGCAAGATTCCAGATACTTGTCATCTGTTGGGAGTTTGTTGTGCAAGCTTCTCCAAACCATGAGAGATTTTGAAGGGGGTATAGCAAGATTCCAGATACTTTTTGCCCAATAAATATTTTGACCAATAGTGCAATGATATTGGTATGCTTCTTTGAATGAGAGGCTACCATCATGAGAGTGTTTCCATAGTAGCTGGTCCTCTTTGTCCACAATAGGAAGACAAACCTTATCAGTGATTGACTGTAAGTTAGGTAATATTTGAATGAGGCTTGTTGGGAGATTCCAGGTGAAATCATTGATGAAATTGCTGACAATTGATTTCAAAAAAGGCTGAATACCACGAGAAATATTGAGAGTTGTGACAAGAGGTGCACCACTCCAATTATCTGTCCAAAAATTAATGTCAGTGCCATTTCCCACTAACCAAGCAGAATTAAGGATAACTTCAGAGTATTTGTGTTTGATTCCACTCCAAATAGATGAGGAAATATGATATTTGACTGGTTGTTGATTCTTCATTACTCTATTCTTCAAGAAATGTGCCCAAGGGAGGTTAGAATGAATCATTTCCCAACACAATTTTAGATTAGCACCTTCATTAATATTTGACAATGATCTGATACCCAATCCACCTTCATCGACAGGAACACACACTTTGTGCCAAGCCACAGTTACTAGTTTTCTCTTGTTCACATCACCACTCCATATAAAATTCCTCATCCATTTCTCAATGTCTTCAATCAAATTTACTGGCCAAGAGTATATTGTAATACAGTGAAGAAGCATACTGTGAATTACACTTTTCACTAACTGAACTCTACCTGCTATAGAGAGGAGAGATGCTTTCCAGGCTGAGAGCTTGAGTTTTATTTTGTCAGCAATTGGTTGAAAATATGCAGATTTAGCTTTGCCTTTAAAAATTGGGACACCTAAGTATGAAAAGGGTAAAGTGCCAATTGTAAAACCTGTCAAATTAGAGATTTGTGTGATTCTTTGTTGAGACATGGAACCAGTGTAGAAAGATGATTTCTGAGGATTTACATGCTGGCCTGAAACCAAAGAATAATCATTGAAGAGTTCTTTTAGAGTGTTAATGTTTGCTGAAGTACCTTTACAGAAAATCATAATGTCATCTGCATAGAGGATGTGTGAAGGTGCTTGATTACTTCTTGAGCCATGAATCAACTTTAAACGTCCATCTCTAACCAGCTTAGTGAGACTTCTACTCAAAACTTCCTCTGCAAGACAAAAAAGAAGAGGGGACAAAGGGTCCCCTTGTCTTACTCCCCTTGAACAAGAAAAGAAACCATGAAGCTTTCCATTGATTGAAATAGACATCTTTGCAGAGTTTAAAATTGTTTTGATCCAGTTACAAAAAAGATCACTGAATCATACCGTCAGTTTTTTTATAGGTAAAAGTAACTTATTCAGCGAATTAGACTTTCTCAATTTCCACCATGTCTAATTAGACTTTCTCACTATAACTTTTTTTAGCAAATTAGATAATTGAATTTGGATATCTCAAACTATGTTATAGTGCTAAACTTTCATGTATATGGAAAATAAAATATAATGAACAAAAAACTAAGTAAATGAATGAAAATAATAGGATATCTATAAGCTCTTTAAATTTTCTTTTCAAGAACTTGGAACTTTGTAGTAAATCCATAATTAATTTCAAAGTCACCGTACAAACATGCACCAAATAAATATTGTGAGCCTTGTTTAATTATGAGAATAATAAAGTAAACAACTTTCATAATTATTGTGTACCTTTTCTTTGAACATTTGTTCAATCGTTGTGTTAAGATCACCTTTCCATCGCATATTTTTTTCTCCCACGTTAATTTTTGTGAGGCATGGTGCTACTGTGAGTGCAGATGAGAAGATCTTCATTTGAGGGCATCCTTTAACGATGAAACTGAGCAAAGATGGGAATATGAATGTTTGTTTCCCATAGCAGAAGCTTCTTAAACTTGACAACGAAGTAAATTCCAAGTGTTCCAGGTTTTCAAATATGATGTTTTCCTCTGCTTTTTCATCATCAATCTTCACAACATCCAACATCTTCTCACAATTCATTATTATTAATGTTTTGAGTTGAACTAGGCTTTTGGCAGTTGAATATGTTATCAAATAGATCAGCTCTTTGCAGTTGTCCACTTCCAAATAGGTTAAATTTGTGAAAGATGTTGACGATGGTACCAAGCTTATCAAACTTGGACAATTCAGTACACATAACTCTTCAATATATTGGAACAGAGGATGATCCAATGGAAAGTCTTCCTGCCATACGTGCTTGAGCTTTTCCAATTCAAAAAGCCACAACTTTCTTATTTGATTTGACATTTGCATACTGAGATAACTTGTGGCTCCTTTAGCGGGGTACAATGTTTCAAAAGAACTATTACGCACTTGAAATGTTTCAACATTAGGAAATATTGTATGGAAATCATTTAGAAGAATAGTTGGAGTTTCATCGAAGCATTGTAAACGAAGATATTTGACTTTATGAAAGATATTTTCTTGACAATAACCATTCAATATCCCCAACATATCTTTGCCATTTACTGCCAATTCCTCCAGGTTTGGGCTCAACTGAAAAATACACATCCATAATGAAAATAAATACCAGCATATTATTATACATACAAATAAAGAAAAAAAAAGGTATGGCGGAATTTACCTTTTCAATACAAAACAGGGGTTGTTGGAATAGCATGTCCTGATTTTCATCAATCGAGTAAGGTTGTTGCAAGTCTGAATTGTCGAAAGAAAACATTCTTAGTGCTTCACAACGAGATACATTCAAAGTCTTCAATGAAGGGCAATCTAAAGTATGCTTTCCTTGATAGAAACTCTTGAGATTTGACAAACCACGCAGTTCCATAATTTTCAATTGGGGAAAATTAAATTGAATTTCCATTGATATAGTTTCTTCCATTGCAACAATTTCCTTGACTCCACAAGACTCTATCTCAAGCATTTCAATATGTCCAAGATCTAGACATAGCGAATATGGAAAGATATATAACAAGCTTTGGCACATAGAAACATCCACCTTGCATAAGTTTCCAAAGCTGATAATTTCATGAGGATTCTCATTCCATATGTGCTTCAGTTTGGGTAAAGTAGACAAACTCAATCTTTTCAATTGAGTGCTTTGTTTTATCAATATTTCTTGTGACTTCATACCTTTCACATCAAACACTGCTTCTAATGAATCACAATCTTTTACTTCTAATTCTTCCAATCTAAGTAGGACTTCAAGAACATTTGATGGAAAAAGTACATGTGATAAAAAATCACATCTTTCCACGACTAGATGTTTCAAATTGCAGAACACATTGTGATGAAGTTGGCCATACCACACATCCTTTAGCTCAGGATAGTCAGATAAGGCTAAGTACACGAATTTACCAAATGCAACCTGATCATTCAAATTAATAAATCAAAAGACAAATCAAAATTGCATTTAAGCAATCTTTAATTATGCATTAATATTCTAGTCTACTACAATACAAAATTTATCTAGATAGATTTTCTTAAACTTACCCAAAGTAAATAAATTGATGGATGATAATAAAATATACCTTATCATAAAACATTTTCTTTATGGTTCTGTTGAGGTTTAGGGTTTAGGGTATATGGACTCCATTATAACCTTAGGGTCTTTTTTTTTTAACACTCTGGTTCCAAATAAGATGAGCCTAGTAACCCGGAATTTGGCCGGGAGGCCTGGCCAAAAATTGTTTCACTCATAAATCGAGCTAGTTTTCTCTCGAACGATTGCCCTTGGTAAAACTCGTTAACCACTTGAGCTTAATCACATGATTTTCAGGATCCATTTATATGATTTTCTTTTTGTCAAATATGATTTTCTTTCTTTTGATACTATGTATCTCTTTTGCTTCTTCTTTTTTAATAGAGTATATTGTAATATACTTTTAAAACCTCAAA
Organism: Medicago truncatula; assembly: GCF_003473485.1. Lineage (NCBI taxonomy): Eukaryota > Viridiplantae > Streptophyta > Magnoliopsida > Fabales > Fabaceae > Medicago > Medicago truncatula. Next base: position 19,672,329 of record NC_053042.1, read on the forward strand.
AGAGTTGTTTTTCCGTTTCTAACGTAAATAAAAAATCAACTTTATTTATACATCCAAAGAGAACCGAAAACTAGAAACACAATTCCTGACATCGTTACACAAGAAATAAAGTGGTAAATCAAACATACCTTATCTTCAAACATGTTGTATATTGTATGGTTTAGTTTTCCCTTCCAAAGCCATTCTGGATTATTTTCTGCAATTTTAACTTTTTGTAGAATCGGGGTACTTGTGCTTCCCATTGAAAAAGTCTTCATGCGAGGACACTCCCCCACAATTACTTTCTCCAACAATGGAAACTTCATGAAACACTTACTAGAGCAAAATTTGACGAGGCTTGGCAAACATTCCAACATCAAAATTTGTAAACTAATAAAAACAATATCAACATTTTCTACTCCATTAACTACTTCTTCAAGTGAATTACAATCTTTTATCTTCAGCACAGAGAGCTTGTCTAAACTTCGTGCAGTAGGAGTTGTGATCAAATATTTTAGCTCATTGCATTTTATTACCTCTAACTTTGTGAGATGATTAAGGGTGACGGAGGAAGGCATCAAATTTGTCAAACTAGAACAATTACGAACCCTTAAGTATTCAAGGAACTCAAGAACTGGATCAATTTGAGATCCTTCATCACATATATGTTGAAGTTTAGGTAATTCATTCAACATCAGTGTTTTGATTTGCGTATGAGTCTTCTCACTTATTTCTCCTTTATCTTGAAATATCTTCTTGAAGCAACTCCACTCAACATGTAGTTTCTCAAGAGTATGCACATTTTCAAGAAACCAATAAGGAAATCTAGCATCTTCGGTGTTATAGCCAGCCAATCCAAGATAGGTCATTTTGCAAAAGAGGGAACTTGAGTTTTGGGTTTGCAATATCATGTCAGCATCCGCCTGTACCATCCTCAACAGCTCCAAGTTTGGAATCACCTAAAACATATTTAAACAACAATGTAAGAGAATTAAACATTTTATTATTGAGTGAAACAATAATTACTATTGACTAAAATTTGTCTTTTTAATTTTTGCCAATATCTCTGTACTTTTTTCAATTTCTTTTATACTCAAATATATCAATTTATGGAAATTATCAATTTTGTATTTAAATGCCACTCTTGCTAGTTGTTATTTTTGTTATAGAAATTATCAAGTACTCATTCCAATCTTGAATGTAAGCAAAAAAAAAGGCACACCTACGAAGAAAGTGGAATGACTGTATTTAAGTCATTATAAAAAAAAATACCATTTTTCTATTTTTTTTTCCCTTGTTCTGGAGTTATTTCTCAAGTAGTACACAATCAGACATTAATGATAGAAACATTTTACGATAAAACATGACTTTTGAACTAAACCAATGAATAATCTTTAGAAAGTGTTAAACATGGGAATGGGAAACAAATTAAATAAAGTTAATGAGGGTGAGGTTGGAATAGTAACATTTAATAGGACGACTTTTGTATATTTTTGCTTATATTTGAAACCATCAAGTTTTTTGTTTTGTTTCTCATATTCGAGACCGTAGGGAGTATATCTATAATGTAAAATATTTTAATAACTTTTGACATTAAATAGGCTTTGTCTTTTTTAAAAGTTTTTGGGTTGTTTTAAATTTTTCCAAATTTATAAATGAATAGTAATACTCCTGGCCCTAAATATAAGAGAAATTTTTCTTTTTAGGTTCATTGAATAAACGATGTATTTAGTTTATATAGTATAGTTCAAATACATTAATTATTCAAGGAACCTAAAGAAAAGATACTTTTCGTATATTTAGGATCGGAGGAAGTAGTTGATCGGTATTTCAAAAGATTAAAGAATAACGCTAACTCCTTAATGTAAAATAAAATAAAAACAAGTCCTGCAGAGTGTTTATTATGCGTACCTCTTCGGCAATGAAAAGTGGTGGTTGCGTTAAAACAGAGGGTTTGTCATCTCGAAAATTGGAGCTTCTTGTAGATAGTGTTCTGAACAATTTCAACTTTGTACATCTAGAGACATTGATTTTTCTCAAAGATGGGCATGCTAGAGTATGATTTCCAGCATAGAAACCATTGAGTTTAGGTGAGTGCCAAAGTAATAAACTACTTAGTTGATTAAACTCAAATATGGGAGCTGCACTCAAGCTAAATTCTTTCTCCTCTGCAACAATTTCCTTAATGTTTTCACACCATTTTATAACAAGTTCCTTGAGATGTGAGCAACGAGTGGCTACAGAGAATGGTAATAGATACTCCAAGCTTGCACAACTTTCTAGTTTTACATTTATTAGATTTTGAAAACTAAGAATTCCTTGAGGATCTCTACTCCATATCTTTTTCAGCTTCAACAGTCCATCTATAGTAACCTCTTTCAATTGTGTCGTAACCTCTTCACTGTTTTTCTCATTCAAATTCAATTCAAATATCTCTTTAACTAAATCACAATCTGTAACCTTCAACATCTCTAACTCATTATATGTGTTTTGCATTGAAGAAGGAAAAACCACCACAATTTTCTTACAATTGTTCACTTCCAACAGCTTCGATGTTTCAAATTGGCGATGCCATATTGTCTTCAAGTTGTCCATATCCTTCAATATGATTTTTTCTAAATTTAAAAAACGAACCTATGAATTCATAAATTCATAAATAACCACCATCAGAATAAATAATTATTTAAAATTAATTGGATGCTCCAATAATAGAATTAGCATACCTCTTTCAGTGCATTGTTTCTGTCTTTTTTAGCTATTATCTCCTCCATCATATGACAGTTACTTATTTCAAGGTGTTTGAGGTTCATAAAACTTTCAACCAAAGTAGAGGGAAATAAATACTTCAATCCAACACAATTATCCACAATCAAGCTAGTCAAGTTGCACATTGATTGATGATTGTCATCCCAGACTTTATTCAAATTGAGAAGTGAGCTCAATTTAAGGGTATCCAAATTAGGAAATGCAACCTACGTAAAAACAAATTAACAAAAACATTATTGAAGGCCTATATATGGTGATATGGTGACTATAATGATAGGCCTCACACACACACACACACACCTATATTTGCGTGTATATATTTATATATGGGATGTATCAAATGAGAGCAATATTTACATTGAGAGATGAGAGGGTTAAATCACAACCCTTGGATCCATCTTAATTGAGTTACTTCATTTTTAAATCTGCAAGCCTGTAATCTCTTTTATTCCCTTCATTTCCGCTTTTGCTTTCTTCTCTCGCCTTCTCCTCTCCTGTTGGTGTTTCTTTCATCTCTAAAACCCCAGTCTATAATCTTTTTTCCAGATTTTTGGGCAAGGCAATTTTGATGCATCAAATCTTATTTTTAATCCAAAAAAGAATCACACGTTTAGAATCACACCAAATGATAGCTCTTACTAATTTTTATTTTTTTCACGGTCATCTTCCGTTTTGATTTCAGTTTCTCTTCAACAATCATCCATTAAAAATTGTAAAACATCTTCCATTGAATAATCATGTTAATAGTCTTTGATTATTCAAACTTTATTTATTTATTTATTTATTTTCTTGGTATCAATGCATTGGTAAAGAGGGGAAATTTTTACAAAATCCAAAATCTGGGTGTTTATGATTCACTTAAGTTTCTATTGATTTTGGATATAATGGTGAACTGAAATTGTGTTTTAGAATAGAGATGCAATTTGACACAGGTGCCACTAAATTGCTTGGATTGTCAATCGAAAAATGGAAAAGAGAGAGATTGAAGGTGAAGATAATAACGCGATCTCATTAGCGCGTGAGAAAATAAAGGAGCATATAATACACACTAATAACTAAAAGTGGATCTGAGCGGTTGATTTTTAATCCAACGGCTTTCCTTTAATGCTCTCATCTCTCATTTTAACACTCCTCTCATTTGATACACCCTATATATATATATATATATATATATATTGCAAATTGATATTAAAAATTTTATCATTTGTATCGAGAGAAACTTAAAAACAAAATAACATACCTGAGCATTAAAAAATGGTGCAGAATCACACGGCTCTAAACCATGACACTTTTGCTTATTTCTAGAATGTGTCAAATAATATGAGAAGAAATTATCAAGTGTCTCCAAATGTTCTAAAGTCAAAGAACGCAATTGAAGAAACTCAATTTTTTCATCAGTTATATCATTATTTTCATTTGAATTGTTGTCTCTGAACACTATCTCTTTCATAGAATTGCACTGACAAACTTCAATCTTACAAAGGTGAGAAAGTCCTTTCACCATTGTAAAGGAGAAAAGATATTTTAACTGGCCGCAGTTTTTTACTGTGATATCACTGAGACTTCCAAAAGAAGAAATTGAAAGTGGACCATGACATATATGCTCCAAGTTTATAAGATTAAGAAGTTCCAGTGTTTCCAAGATGAGAAAGGACGCATAGATATGATTCCTCTCTTTAGAGTCAACAATATGCTTCAAGTTTGCATTATTTTGGATGTGGAGATGTTTCAGAAATGGAAATCCTTCCCCATTTAGTTGATAAAGCACATTTTGAATTCCACCTACATCATCCAAGTACAAATTCTCAACACCTTTAATCAATGCTTTAATTCCATGCTCCAAATGTATGTTTGTACCAAGTTTGAGCATCAATGTTTTTAAGGTTGCATCCATAATGTCAGACCAGTCCCATACATCTCCAATAGCTATTTTATATCTTTCCAACTTCTCAAACATCAATTGCAAGTCCCTCGGCAACATCCAAGTCTCACGAACTTGTAATTCTAGAGCTTTCAAGATGGGTAGTTTTCGAAGCTCGGAAATGCTAGCATTTTCACTTTGAACCGTTGAATTAACATCTTCCCAGTTAATAGAGGTATTTCCCATGTACAATTCCTCCAATTTAGTCAAGCTTGATATGATGTTAGGTTGGACTACGTCTATTCCTGAATGGCTCAAATCAAGCATTCTCAATTGAAGCAATCTCCCTATTTCTCTTGGCAACTTGGTCATTGAAGATTTCCGAAGGCAAAGAATTTCTAAATTTTGCAAAGCTTCTAGTGCATCCATATTTTCCAAAACACATTGATCCAAACACAATGTTTGAAGGTCTGTTAATAACCGAAACGATGTGGGTAATGATAACAAGTTCAAGCGCGTTAAATCTAGCACTCTAAGGCTTCTCATACCCTCAAAAAAAGCATCAGGGATTTTGAAAGAAGAATTGTTACTGTCCAAATAGAAAAGCTTAACGTTTGGACAATCAATCATTTGAGGAAGCTCGAGTGTATGACATCTTTTTAGAAAGATGTGTGTGCACCTTTTTAGAAAATCATTGGTTGGCCATTCCTCATCAGATTGTTTTCTTAGAAATATATGCTTGTCCCTACGTGCTATGGAGATAGCAAAATCACGAACAAAGTCATGCATTTGAATCTTTCCACCTGTTTTAACTTCAAGCAAAAGACAAGTCGCTTCCAAAGATTTGATTATTGTGTAAAGTCTGTTTCTTGCATCATCCATGGCATTAATATGCTTCAATATGTCCAACCCCATTGCAACTTTGAGAAAGTACTCTATATCACCTGCCAGTAATGCAAAAAGCAAGAAGAGAGCCCTCATTTCATCACTCTCCAATGAGTTGTAACTGAGTTCCAAAGCAGAATAAGTTCCCGGGTCCAACTCTGTATGATCATTACTTTGTAATTTTCTTAATGCATCTTTCCAATATTGGACATCCCTCTTATTTTTCATTGCACGTGCTACCGTCACTACCCTAAGAGGCAAACCTGCACATTTTATGGCCACATGAAATGGTAGATCTTTCAAATTGCTGTCTTTAACCACATCCCCTACCATAAATTGAAACAAACTCCATGTCTCGTTTTCACTCATAAGTTCAACTTTGAAAGTGAAATCCTTTGGAACATCCATTTGCAGCAACACTTCTTGATTTCTGCATGTCATCAACAATTTGCAACCATTATGTTTATTGCCAAATGGAATCCCTACTATTTCCAAATCAAGTATGGTCCATATGTTATCTAGAATGATAAGGATACTTTTCTCCATCTTGATTCTTTGTCTTAGGCGTTGTGCTCTGCCAACAATAGTCTCCTCTTCAAATCGCATACTCAAGAAATCTGCAATCTCCCCTTGAATTCTTTTAATGTCTGGATTTTTAGAAACTTCTGTCTTAACCACTTTATCGAACAATCTATGTTCCTTGGCAATTAGAGCAACTTTCTCCACCAGAGTGGTCTTACCCACCCCACCCAACCCATAGACCCCAATGTTGTGTGAAGTGGAATCTGTTAATGCCTTCACAATGTCCTCCTTAAGCGACTCCCTTGTGTCATACTTTTCACCATCTCTTGTTGAGGAGGAGGCTACTACATCTAGAGGGGGAAAGTAACCAACTTGATCAAAAATCCCTTTTCCTCGAACTTGAACAACATCTTTTGCAATTTTTGTGGCTTTCCTACTTAGTTGATGACATAAAACCAAGTTGGAGAACGACAATGTTGAGCACCGGACATTGGCACGGCGAGGATCGTTTTGAAGCCCATTCACCTTTTCAATGACCTCGTTCACTTTCTCCAACCAATTCAGAACATCTTTTTCAATCTCTTTACCATTTCCCCTTTCTCTTTCAACCGAATGGATCATTCTTTCTCTTGCAGCCTCGAGGTCTTCAACATGATCCTTTAACGTCTTGAAGTTACCTTTGTAGAATATCAAGTAACTTGCTTGACGCCCAATAGGCACAACGGTATATTCTGCTATTTTTGCAACAAAAGAAATTAAAATTTCCATTGATTTTCGTTTCTTCTCCTCTTCCTTGTGACTTGAGTAAAAATCTGAAAGTGAAAGTAAAAGATACTATTTATGGATGAGGGCAAAAGAAACAAGGGCAACACAACATTTGGAAATGTGAGGACATTAACACACTATTCTTATTTTCGAAGGAGAACTGCTATTAAATATAAATAAAACATGTGCTTTGGTTAGAATTAGAAAAATGTAATTGTAAACAACAAAATCCAATAATAAAGGTAGATTGGGCAAATTAAATTTCATTACAATCATACGTAACCAATCAAAAATTTAAGACGGACTACAATCTACGTGACTTTCCATAGACACGTAAGAAGTTAACAAATGTTGCATAATGATCGGTGTAAAAAACTAGTTACAAATTTTTTAGGGATGAAAACAAATTAAATTGATTCAGGGGTCAATTGGTTTCTGATAAAAGGTTTAAGACAGACTTTTGTGAGGCCATTAAATGTCGAACCGTGTTTGCAACCAATGCAATTTGTTGTTACGGGATAAGATTTAAGACTGTGGCGTCTAATCTCTTCTATGTCCAAGACTGACGGAGGAAGTGATTGTTTTGTTGGATGCTAGGATAAAAAAATTGGCTTGATACCCCTAAGCTTTGTAGTCGTTATATGGTTTTAGTGTAGTTGATTTATTTGGTTTATCTTTTAATTTTATGTCTTTCTCAGGAATGGGAAATACCCTTACACTACACAATAAATTTGTGTAATGGCTCTTTCGATATATGAATGAAGTTCTATTTTTTCGGTCAAAAAAAATTGATTCAGGGGTGTTTGTTTCAAGTTCACTAGATTTATTCGTAGGGATAATTTTTCCTAGGAATATAAAGATGAAAGTTTTATTTTATAAAAATGATGTTTGGTTAATAATATAATATCCCGGGAACTTCTATAATATGGAGGTTAATAGGTAGTTACACTTAAAATTATTTTCTTCATGGGAACTTTATTCCAACAATTTTTTTGAGATGTTTTTTCATTTTCAGGAACATTTCATATCTAGGAATAAGATTTAATAAACTTGCAACAAACATAGGAATGCATATTTCCATCATTCTATTTCCAAAAATTTACAAAGATAAACAAACACACCCTTGCAGCGTCCAAAAGAAAAATTCAATCATTTTCGCGGAATTCAAAACATCTTTAATGCTAAAACAAATGATAATTAATAACTCGAGTTGAGTATATTACACTTAACGAGAAAAAAAAATTAAAGATATAAATGAACAACATGTAAAATAAAAAACAACATCATGTTAGGAGAATTGGCAACATGATTATCTCAAGGAAAAGAATTGTGTTTGATTCATTGAGCCACCCATTTGAGATGCAGTCTAGCTCTAGTAAGAAATGAAATTTCGGATGAATTCTTGTTGGCTCAAGGATTAGTTTCATTGCAGACCCAAATGGCCAAAACATGGACATACCTTGGGGTATCTATTGTGGTCAAGGATCCTAATTACGGGGATGAGAAAAAAACAAAAAAGTCTTGAGTTCAAACTTGGGTTTGAGCGTGCAACAATGTTAAAACTCTTATGGTGAGTTTGTTGCCAATCAGTAGCATTAAAACTCTTTGCATTAAAACTTTTAGGGAGAGCTTGCTGACAATTTGGATCTCACTGGACTCGAAAGATTAGTCTCCACAGTTTTTCTTTAAAAGAAAGAATCTCCACAGCTATATGTCGAGGTTACTACGTTGTTAGTTTGTTATAATTTTAAACAAATAGATTATGTTTATGTTTGGCCACTGTGTGTATATGGTTTTTTTTTAACAAGTACATAGTGTTTATGGTGTTTTGTAATAGATAGCATCCAAACTCTATCTTGGTTTTGGTTTGCAGTTAGATTTAGGACTTAAGCAAAAGTGTTAATTTTTCTGTTTGGTGTTCTAATACTTTGACTTGTCTTCAAAGTGGTTATCATTACTTTGTAATGGGATTGAGTACCCTTTATACTTCCATTAATTCATTTGCTTATAAAAAAACAAAATTAAATTACTAAAAAGAAAGATCATTAGGCTTTTTGATAATTTTTTATTGAATAGCATGTACCCTCTTACCTGCTATTGATGATGCGATCTACAAGACTGGTGCAATTTGGCTTCAAAAGAAGAAGAAACTAAATGATCTGCAAACAACAAAAACAACAAAGTATTAGAAAACAAACTTCAATCTCAAATTGTAAAATTTTAAGGATTTACTCTCTATTAGTGATGGAGAACAAATAAATTAATGGGTACCTACCTCTAACAACTTGTTCAATAAACTCAAACCTTTGAAATGAACTGAGTGAGTACAACCTCTAACAAATTAAAAGTGCAAACTATTTTTATTTTTGTGTTTTGTATTTTTTTTTTCTTCGTTTTTTTGCTATAGGAATGTGTGAATAACAAAAATCCGAAAGACAAAAGAGAAATACGAAGAGATTAATTAGAATGAAATCTGAAAGACAATGAACAAAGCTCTTTTTTGTTTGACTTCAAAAGCAATAAACTCTGAGAAACTGTGTTTGGATTTGGACTAGACTCTGTATATGCATGCATGTTTAGGCAGTGGTACTCTGCACGTTCTCCTATTAAATTAAATATATGATGATTCAACTGAAAAATAAATAAATTAGTTTAGCGGCCAGTGAAGCCATTCTGTATTGGAAAAGTATACATAGACACACCAAATGTCACACACCCCTTCATACCACCAATGACATGGCTAAAATACTTTAAAAAATTGATCTTTGATGACATGGTAAATAATTCTTAAAACAAATAAGAAATAGATCTAGAGAATTAAAAAAGAAAAAAAATCAGTGTCTCACCTCTCTCTCTCTACGAGAGTGAATCCTGCTTTCTCCATCCCTCTCTCCGCCATTTCCTCTGAGGCCTCCATCTCTCCCTCAACCGCGACAGCTTAATTAGCTCTCTCCCCAACAAATACGATCAAAAGCAACTGCGATCTCCTTCTGCGATTCAACAGTTGGCGTTTTGTCAAAGTTTCCGTCGCCGAATCTCTCCGTTGAAGGTTATGTTTTCTCGAATCTTGTATTTGATGAAGGTTAAAATTTATTTTGAAATCATTTGGGTATGATGAAGAAATTAATCATATTAGGATATGATACTGATTTAGTGATAATTTTGGGTTAAACAAAGCTTGATAGTATTTAGATGTTTAGTTCATAATTAAGTTAAAATCTCTGTTATTTGCTATTGTTTGATTGTTGCATTATGGGTTGTTGTCAATTAAGATGTTGCGTTGTTGCTACTATTTGATTTGTTGGTAATTGCAAATGGGTCTGGAATGAAAATTTATGTTGCTTAAGTTAAGTCATTCTTTAGTTGGGTTGTGCCAAACATGTCCTATATTGTTAGTAAAAAATCTTAAGCTTTCCCCAATTTTTTTAGTTTGATTGTGGTTGTTCCTCTAAATGTTATCACATAGAGTTAGTGTCAAATTCTTAATCAAAAGAATTGTGGTCACACTTGTGTTAAAAAATGGTCAAAGTGTTGGAAATTTGAAAGAAAAAAATGTGGTTACGTCTATGTTAAAATATGGTTAAGTGCAGATAAATTTTTGTCGGTATGTCTATGATAGAAATTGGACATTTGTGTGTGTTTTAATTGTTGTTGATAGAAATTGTTTTTGTATACAACAGATAAGGTCAACATCATGAACGGAAACAAACGAAAAAGGGATGGTGGTGTTGGTGTAAGTACAATTTAATTAATGAGACGTTTAATGTGTATGTAACTGTTTATGTTTTATGCCATTAATGAATGAATAATGTTCATTTTTCAGCCACAGATAAAGACTCAAATGCCCCGTACCAATAAGTTGGTAGATATTAACCGAAAATTATCTGATGCGCAAAGGAGTAGAATTATGAAAACTCCATTCCGATATCTGGTGGAAATGAAGACCTATATAGGAATGAATGGTACTTTATTGAAGGAATTATTGCATAGGTGGGATGCAAGTAGCTTAGGATTTAGAGTAGGCGTTAGGACTGTGGCCTTTAAACATCTAGACCTTTATTAGTTGTTGATTAATTAATAATATGTAAATATTGATATATATCGAAATAAAAGCATTTACTTATCTACAGGAGGATATCCTTCGGATTCGCAGTGACATTGTTTGTCGTTTGGTGCTTCATGAAGAAAATAAGCAGAGAAGTTTTGTATTGGATAATGCTATGTTACCCGCGGACTTATTGATCGGTTAAACATACATTTTCTAACTTAATTGTGGTTGATTGATATTGATGTACATTTGACAAAGACATACTTTTTTTGGTTATCGATGGTCATCTATAAAAGATTATACTTGTTCAGAAGACTGATAAATTAATTCGTATTGAATTTATGTACATAACTATTCTCCCTATCATAATTTCCAGGAAAAAAAATCTGGTCACATTTCAGTTTTAATAACATGTTCTAGGATAGTTAGCCAAAAATATGCTCTGTGTGACAACATTTTTTTATTTACGTGACCACTATTTTTCCAGATATGAGAATTCGTCAGTCTTTAGGCGTGAAATACATGAAGCTTATAAAAGAAGTTGTTTATTGTTTGACATGTTTTTAGTGCAATAATAAAATATTGTATGACATGCTTTTAGTGCAGTGATTAAATGTGATTACAATGTTCCGGGTTTATATTTATAGCCGGTAAAGTAAAGTTAGCCAAAAATATGCTATGTCTGACCACATTTTTTCATTTATATGACCACTATTTTTCCAAATATTTGAATTTGTTCGTCGTTAGGTGTAAAATAATTGTAACGCGTAAAAAGAAGTTGTTGTTTATTGTTTGAGATGCTTTTAATGCAGTGATAAAATGTGATTACAATGTTCCGGATAATATGCTATGTTTGACCACATTTTTTCCATTTATACGACCACTATTTTTCTAAATATTTGAATTTGTTCGTCGTTAGGCGTAAAATAGTCCCAGCGCGTAAAAAGAAGTTGTTTATTGTTTGACATGCTTTTAATGCAGTGATAAAATGTGATTACAATATGAGCGTTTATCACGCCTAAGGATAGACAAGTTCTAATTTATGAAAAAATAGTGGTCACACATTTGTAACATTATGGTCATACATGGCATATATTTGGCTAGTTTATCATTCCCAGGTGTAACTAATCCTGTTTTACGCGAATCGAACACATAATCTCATTTGAACACTGCACTAAAAGTCTTTCCAACCAGAAATAATTAGTTTTACAATATGCGCGTTTATCACGCCTAAGGACGACAAGTTCTAATTTATGAAAAAATAGTGGTCACACATTTGTAAAATTATGGTCATACATGCCATATATTTGGCTAGTTTATCATTCTCAGTTGTAACTAATCCTGTTTTACGATAATCGAACACATAATCTCATTTGAACACTGCACTAAAAGCCTTTCCAACCAGAAATAATTAATTTTACAATATGCGTGTTTTTCACGCCTAAGGACGGATAAGTTCTAATTTATGAAAAAAATAGTGGTCACACATTTGTAAACTTATGGTCATACATGCCATATATTTGGCTAGTTTATCATTCCCAGCTGTAACTAATCATGTTTTACGAGAATCGAACACATAATCTCATTTGAACACTGCGCTAAAAGTCTTTCCAACCAGAAATAATTAATTTTACAATATGCGCGTTTATCACGCCTAAGGACGGACAAGTTCTAAAGTATGAAAAAATAGTGGTCACACATTTGTAAAATTATGGTCATACATGGCATATATTTGGCTAGTATATCATTCTCAGCTGTAACTAATCCAATTTTACGAGAATCGAACACATAATCTCATTTGAACACTGCACTAAAAGCCTTTCCAACCAGAAATAATTATTTTTACCATATGCGCATTTATTACGCCTAAGGACGGACAAGTTCTAAAGTATGAAAAAATAGTGGTCACACATATGTAAAATTATGGTCATACATTGCATATATTTGGCTAGTTTATCACTCTCAGCTGTAACTAATCCTGTTTTACGAGAATCGAACACATGATCTCATTTGAACAATGCACTAAAAGCCTTTTCAAACTTAAGTTTGGTAACATTTCACCAAATCTTGTCAAAGATGGGTATTAGTCGCCCTTTGACTCATGCAAAAGATATACATGCCAAGATTTTATCTGTCAATAAAGACACAAACATTTTTTATATCAAAGAATAAAACATAACAACAAACCTCCCAATAAAATTTATTACATAACAGGCACAATGACTCATTAAACTGTAGGATAGTTCAACAATGTTAATAACTAACAACATACGGTGTTTCCATTAATATTATAGGTGCGACATTGTCCTACTAAATAAAAAATAGCATAAAAAAACATCTACATTGCAATCATATCAAAACACTACACTAATTTAAATCTTCTTCTTTATGCGTCCATCCTTCACCCATGGGGAAAGCAGAACCCCACTTTTTACACGGTTTCTTGGCTTGTCCTTAATTATAGTTAAGAGATTTGATGCATGATGTGCTACATCATATGATACATTTGCCACCTCCCTTTCAATAACTCTTTCAATCTCATCCATGGAGACGTCCTCGTGGACACCTTCATCATTGAAGACACCTTCGTCCACATAACTGGATTGTGCACTACCGTATAACTTCTTCATCTCTCTAGTTTCCGATTCAAGAAGAGACATCCTTGCGGAAAGTCCTTTGTTTGCTTCCCCCAACAGGCGATTGTTAACAATTAACTGACCGATAATAGGATCTGGTCTCCATTTAATATATCCACTTGGCGCTCGATCTAACGCCTCCCTCACAACTTCATTTGCAACCTCTTCTTTAGTTGCACTTAACTCTTCAATAACCTGTCAAGGTTGATACAATATAAATATTAATGAACTATTGACACCGCTTAAACCCTATATACAAAATTCATATAGATAAATATAAATAATAATATTTATTCAACCTTACCAAATAATTATCAAGCAAGTGTGATATATTTTTGCCAACCAAACTAACACCACGTGCCTTCATAAATCATGGAAACGTCAATGGAGAATCATGATAACTTCGTTAGTATCCTAGTACATGCTCTAGAGCCCATACCTATATATACATATATAATACGACTATTATAATTTAATAAAAATAAATAAATTAAATTAAATTGTTGCCATAAAATGGCATGAAGACAAAGAGTGGCCTACAAAACAAACATTATTTCATCTCCTATAAAACTTCATCCTATGTCATATAGAGTTATAAGTTGATATGCTCAAATTCAACGACAATCATCTGTATTTAAAAGTGCTTACAAATTATTACTACATTTTAATCTGAGTTACACTTGTTTCAGTCACAGTTACTAACAAGCTCTAAATATCAATGAATAAAAGATCAATTATAATCATGTCATAATATGACATGAAGACAGAAACTAAACATCAAATTAAAGTTAAACTTCACAATTTTTTATGTAACCCAACATAACTTGAAATCAATACTCAAGAAGTAAATAAAGTCGGCAAACATTTTTAGGCACCTAATGGAGTTCAAGTCCCAATTGTATCTCCCAATGGAGTTCAAGTCGTCTAACATTTTTAGGCACCAACCACTAACCTTAACACTTGAATTTGGAAAGTAGAACTCGGCAAAACCAAGAAGTAAATAAAATCGGCAAAACTTCTCAACATCTTCGTCTCGTTCCATATTAATAATTTTAGCATAAATTGTTTTTACATTGATGACTTCATTATCGAACATTGCTTTCGTAGTGGATGTAGGGTCATTTTTGAAGTTCACCTTTTCACCTATTATACGAAGTCCTAATGCAAAACATACATCTAAAGGTGTAAACCGTATTATCCGACCTTGTATAGCAAACCCCCCACTCCTATCATCCCATCTTTCCACCAATTCTTCAAGCAAATTTTCGGATATTTTTAATTTCTTAGGCAAACTCAATAACCATTTAAAAGGTGTTTTCTGAATTTCAGACCTTTGAAGTTCGGTAAGCTTCTCGTTGACTTTAGTAATATACTTCGACTTACATTCATGCCTGAGACGTAACTGTAATAAACAAGAATTCCAAAGGCGACATATAAGGAAAGGCATTAATAAAAACACAAAACACTAATGAAATCAAACAAACTAATTGACATTCATCACATACACATACCATTTTGTTGGCTAGACAATGGTTGAATTACCACGGAAACAGATGTAATTGTTATTAGTGGTTGAGAAGACTACAACAGATGCAATTGTTATCGTTAATCAAGTGAATTGTTACTGTAAAAATAAAAAATTATAATATATATATATAAAGGCGTGTCATCTTCACAACTTAGATAATTTACTTTACCATCAAATGCAACTGTCAAATGTAATCTTGAATAATTTAGTTCACATCCACTACTATTATGTCTAGCTTTTATCCACTAATATTTTTGTCTATCAATATTAAGAATTGACTTATGAATATCAATGAATGACTTGCTTCAAATGTCTATGAAAATTGAATTGCTGAATTTGAGATTCATATTTTTTTTAAATTGGATTCAACTAGTTCGATATTTACTTAGTTTAGACATAATAGTAATTTGCCTAAGTATTATAATTTAGAACCTAGTAATTCACCTGTGATCTTGGTTCACTCTGTGAAAACGGTATCGGTGGCTGCCGTGACCGTTTTCTAACGGCGAAATCGCACTACAGGACCGTTTTTTAAAATCTTTTTTGTTAATAACTATGTCTGCTATAGGTTTATTATCTTTGAATAATTGAAATCGCACACAGTTTTCTTTAATAATTGAAATCTACGAATTTACCAAGAGACTAAACCAAGCTTCAAAGACTGTCAACAAACTTTATCACTCAATAAAACATTGAAAGAAATGCTTAAATTGTTTCAAAGAAATGCTTACATAAATTAGATCTCAGCCAGGACCAAAGAACATTAGATCACCCAAGATCTCAGTCAAGACCTTACATAAATCACAAAATCTAACAGCCAAGAGGAAGAGGAATATGAAAGAAAATACCTTAGTTGAAAAAGGAACACTGTGAAACAGATCGTCGGAGATGGAGCAGGTGACGGCGGCGCGCGCTAGGGTTGAATGGAAGATGGAGCAGGAGACGGCGGCGCGGCTAGGGTGTAACGGAAGATGGAGCATAAGACGGCGGCGCGGCTAGGGTTGAATGGAAGATGGATCAGGAGACGGCGGCTAGGGTTGAAGGAATGAATGGTGGTGGCTGAATGAATGGTGGCGGCGGAATGAACCAGGTGAAGAAAGAGAAATTTTCCAACAAAATGAATTGAAATGAGAGAGGGTAGTAGGCTACGGCACAAATTTTAATTAGTTTTTTCATCTTTGATTTTTCTTTTTTGACATGGAATTGATTTAATTTTTTTATTATTATTTGTGGTGCCACATAAGGGTGGTATAAGGTGTAGTGCCACCTATGGTGGTACACCTATCACTGCTCTTCTGTATTTGTCGTCTTCACATCACATGATGCAAACTTTCAGATAAATAAAATATTAATATTTTTTTAGACGAATATAATACTAATATTAATTGATATACTCCCCAATGATTTCTACAGATAAATAGTAAAAATCAATTTTGTTGCGGAATCCTGAATTTTTATTTAATTTCAATTCATTTTTTTTTTAAATAACCACAACTCCACAACTGCCCCTTTCTCAATCCACATTTCTTTCATATGAGCAACTTTCAACGGAAAAAGTATTTTTTTTAATGGTGTTAATCATTATGTTCTTAAGAGGAAAAACCCAAGTAATTACAGGTTTAGTGGAAGGTAAATAAAGTCTGTCTAACTTTTCCCAAGTGTGAGTGTAATGATTAACGAATGGTGTAGGGCAAATTGATTTTCTACATCATGCACAATCTAATAGGGCAGAAACACTTGCTTGGTCACGAACATATAAAAATGAGTCATTTAAACACATAATGAAAAAAAATATGAAAGAGAAAAGAATTAAATAACGTATATTTTTAAAATAATTAAATAGATATTTTAATGAGTGTTTGCCTAAATGATTTTGATTTGGTATTGCGTCTATATATAAGTATTTCTCCTAATGAGGCTGAATTATGTGTGATGATGTAATTTTCTTTCTCACGCTAATTCTCGAATCCCTCCCTTATATTATTCGGCTAGTTCTCACTGTATTTCTTTTATTAATTATTCTTAATTACAAAGTTGTAATGCTTCTTTGATAGAATCAATAAAATCTCATTAGCATTTCCATTTCAACTTAGTAGAATCATTATACTGGTGTTTTCAGTGACACCATGGCATCCCTACTTGAGAGCTCTTCCCATGGTGCGAGAAACTCAATAAAAGAAACTCCACTACAGTCATCACGTCTCATTTCTTCCATGACAGAAACAACCCGGCAATATAGCATGCATATGGCTAATATGCATGAGAAATTAGAGAGTCGTGTGCACGGATTCTGAAACAGTTGCAAGAGGAGATTGATGTTTCCCAGGTGTCGGAGGATTCAATTCCTTCCATGGAACATGAGAGATCGGATTCCACCACCAACTCATTCAAATTTTGTAACCGTCGCCACCGCTCTTTCAATCAATTTCTGGCAACCACCTGATAAGCGCCAAGTTTACTTAAAATCCAATATAAAACGCTTATTAACTTCTTTTGAAAGAAATATTGTGAAATCCCCACAATTCCTTGTTGAAATCCTATGTAGGAGATAAATATTGGCAATGAATAAAAATTGTTAATATTATTTTATTCTTGCATTTTGACAAGTACAAATGGTTACATTGTGGAGTTCCATAGAATAAACTACTATCCTAAATTAAAACAAAGACCAGAAACTTACAACATTGAAGAGATGTTCTTTGAGGGTTGGTATAGAAGATGGAATCTGCCTGGTGAGGTAATTACACAAGGGTTTTTCAAAATAAGAAGCACTAAAAGAGCAAGGAATGGGAAAAACTTGTTCGCTCCTTAAGATTAAGAGGTAAATTGTTGAGTAGGATAATGAACGCCTTTCACTTAGGCATGCTGACTCATAGTCTTTATGCTACTCAGTATGAACTACGAAATCTTCTTTAGGTGAGTTCATTTTTCACTCTTAAGTTTGATTGCATTGGCTACTTCCTAGAATTGGGTCTCGCAGGTTCATTGGTCTCATTTTGCCACAAGGTTAACTATTTAGCTAATTCGAGTCTTTGGGTTATTGACATAG